>NC_046363.1:708551-1008551 GCF_011125445.2 Fundulus heteroclitus
TTCGGATTTTCCTGCTCCCGATTGCCTACGGTTTTGACCTTAGCCTGTACCCGACCACCGCACACCAGAACTGAACATAAGACCAGGTTAGTGGCCCGCACGTTTGTGTTAAAACACATCCTGACTGACGGGGTCACTAACCTGTTGTCTCCGCCCGCAGAGGTTCCCGCTGAGATCACCGGCGCCGTCCGCTCAGTTTTTCACAATAAACTGTTTGTTCGTCCTGAATACTGGGTCCTTCTGTCTCTGGTTTCTGACAACATTAAATACTACTTAAAATAGTAAGTTACAAATTAAGGCATTTAATTCAGAAATACTTAAAATGTGATATTTTTTACAAAGCAAAAAGGCTATATTGTCAATATTTACCCAATTGCACCGATACTGTGTGGAATTCTTGTCTTAAAAGAGACTGAACCCGAGGATCCACGTTAAGTCTTGGAGGGAAATCCAACACAAACACCTTTAAAAAGATATAAAGTAGGAAATTACTTAACAGTCCTTAAATAACTTTATAAACATTTACATTTATGGTATTGTTATGAGAACTTTACAGAACACTAAATCATACCCATGTTTTAAACACTTTAGTTTATTGCAGTGCATATGTTTTTTTATTAAAAATCTCATACAATTGTTTTACTTACATGTATTTATGATGCTACATATACTTGTATGTTTGCATTACTAATTAACTGGTTAAAATTTTGTATTAGACCAACACAAGTGCTTACCTTCGGAAAAAGTGTGCAAACAGTTGTTAGGAGCTTTTCAAACTTTTTCCCAGCTTCACTGACAACGGTGCTTCTCTTAAAGTGTTGCTTGGAGCTAACAATCAAACTACATCAGGTATTCGTGGTATCACGCATTCAAGATTTGGTTCTCAGGTCCAACGCTGCTCCGCCAGGGACAGCCCAAAAAACCAAAGTAAGACTGTCTCTTTAATAGGAGCAAAATCATCCACAATAGCCACTTAGATGAGAGTCTCCTCTATACAAAGACCAAAAAATACAAAATAGTTATTACAACACTGCTTATAATTATTAAGTCAATTTATGTGTAAAATAAACTTACTTTCTTGTCTTTTGATTCTGGTGGATATGACAGTTTGCAGGTATTGTTGGCAGAAGAGGTCGGCCATGGTCTACTTCTGTGACGTGTTCCTGTTCCTTGACCTTTCAATCAGAAACAACAAATATTTTAGTTTAAGCTTGTTAAATCAACAGTATGCAACCAAAGCACAAATGTCACCAAGTATCTATTAAACACACATACAAGCCACAAACGTGCTTTCTTGAAGTTTTTGATTTCGACATCCAGCGGTTTGGGGTCTTCCATCTTCCTTTTTAAAGGCTTGTGTACGACAAAAAACATTCACCACGAGACATCTAAAAATAAAGAAAAATAAGGTCAGCATTCTATAAACTATAACAACTTTCACTCTGCAGCTACCTGGGCCAGCAGATGTAGCCTCGTAAGACCATCCTGATCTCGCAAGCTTTCAAGGTTTTCACTCGCAGATCAGTCTGGCTACTTTCCGTTAAATTTTTTTGGAGCAGTTCACCAAACGAACGTCCAATCAGCACCTGGCTTTTGAGGCGGGTTGAGGTGTGACACAATGAGAAGCGCGACAGTTCAGTCTAAAGAACATGGCAGCTTCAGCCGATGAACTAGCGTTAGAGTGGCTATCGAGCAAGTTTTGACGAAATTACAGAGTATTTCTTCACTGAAAGAAGAGCGAACCCTGCTCTGGAGGCTTTTCTCAGAGGAAAAAGATGTTTTTGCTCTTCTCCCGACTGGTTTCGGCAAGAGCTTGTGGTTGTGTTTTCGTCGTCGCTGTTAGTATGTCATATGCTTCGTTGATCTGATTGGTTTATTTGGGCCGTCTATCACCAAACATAGGCCAATCAGCTAACCAGTATTTTCGCCCCTTCCCAAAATTACTTCAACGGAAGGTTTCCAGATGGCTATGCGGAGCAAATCCATCTGGCGGAGTCAGGTTACAGCAGATGGGCCAAAACCACAGGTACCTGAAAGTCTACCACAAACCCGCTGGCCTGCAACCATTGGTAGCTAAGTGGAGGGTTAGATGTTTTTAAAAACTGTAACAAGGAAATCCCCATCCACTGCAAAACTAAAGTCATTGAATCCAGCAATTAGAAAATGAAAAAAACATTTAAAAAAAACATAAATTTTTTCTCTCTCTATCTTTTCACTCAATAGTGCAAAAGTCATTTGGGATCGACCATCTAAACCTAAAGGAATTTTGTTTGGACATTTTAATATTCAAAGCATTGTTAACAAAACAGAACAAATACAACTTTTTTTGGGAGACGCAAATATTGATATAATTGGCATATCAGAAAGTTGGTTAAATGTAAAAAAAAAAAACATCTGCAGCTGTGCATACGCCAGAATACAATGTATTTAGAAGAGATAGAGAGACAGGGAGAGATGGGGGTATATTAGTTTATTTCACATTTAATGTGATTTTTAACATAATCACTTGGCCAGTGGACAATGATCTTGAATGTATTGGTCTGAACATAACACTGTCTACCCCAATGTCATTTAGTTTGATCTATATACATTGGCCCCGATCTGCAAAAGACACATTTTAGGAACTTAACTGGAGAATATTTTGAAAGACTGCAACTCTAAAAAGGGAAATAAATTTGATGGATGACCTAAACATCAAGTGGAACAACAAACTGGACAGGAGAGAACTTAAAATACTGACTGATAAGTATAATCTAACACAGGCCATAAATGGGCCAACAAGAATAACAAGCAGATGAAGAATCACAAACAGCAATTAATTTAATATTTACTAATACGCCTGAAAGAATTTTGAAGACTTTTAATCTAATATCAGGTCTTTCTGTTCATGATTTTATTTTCTGTTCAACAAAAAATAATAGAAAGAATAGAAAGATGTACTTTATCTTACAGATAAGAGATACATTTGGCCTGACAAGTAATTTCATTAAGCTTCACAAAGAGGCACTTGCTAGGCCAATTGCTCACATGATAAATCAACCCAATACTCACGGAATAATGCCATCAGCATGGAAGATAGCCAGAGTTACTCCAGTATTCAAGACACGAGACAAAACCAAATCAGAGAACTGTCGCCCTTTAAGTATTTTGTCAATCATCTCAAAAATTACATAGGTTGCTCACAGCTAGTGGAATATCTAAATAATTGTGCAAATGCTCTCTATCCCATGGATAGAGTTCCACACGGATCAGTACTCAGACTAATTCTATTCAGCCTTATGTCAATGACTTACTCAATATCTGCAAAACTGTAAAAATGCAATTACATGCTGATGATACTGTACTATATGTTCGCATAAAAACTAAAAGTGAAGCTGCTGCTGTTCTTTCCAGCATGGTATCAGTGTATCAATGGCTCCAGAACTCCTGCCTACATCTTAACTTTAGAAAAACAGTCTGTATGTTTTTCTCCCCACAGCCAGTAGAGGGTGATGAACCATCTGTGTCAATCAATGGAGAGAAATTGGAGGTGGTTGAACATTTTCAGTATCTTGGAGTGGTCTTTGACTCTAATTTAAATTTCAAGCAGCACGTAAAGAGAATCTAAAATTTAATTAGGTTTAATCCTTAAAACTTTAAACATATAAGGACCTCTCTGACTTTTGAATCAGCAAAAACCTATGTGCATGCCATATTTAGCCATACCACATGGTCTCACTTCGAGGCCACTGTGAAACCCCTATAGTGTCTCTTCAAGAAAACCATGAAAGTTTTTGACAAAAAGCCTTTAAGTTATCATCATTATTTTAACATTTTAAGTAAATACAAACATTTTAGACTTTGAACGTCAGATATTTTTAGATGTGTTCCCTGTTTTTAAGGTTTTAAATGGATTTGTACCTCTAACAGATTTTATAAGCAAAAAAAAAAAAAACACTACTAGAATAAACACCAGAGCTTTCACAAGAAGAGACTGTAATGTTCAGCGGCGTAGGACCAAATTTGGCCAAATGGTTGTGTCTATCACTTTAAAAACAGGTATGAAACTGCACCAATGTGCTTTACAAGAAAGACAACAACACCAAACAAAAACAGAATGTGAAACACTGCCAAAGAATAAAAATTAGTTTTAAGAAGCGATTTAAAATGATCCAGGCTGTGGGCTGTTAGGATATCAACGAGGTCAAGTGGAACGAGCTGTTTATCCCAGAATTGCATGGCACACTTAGATGGCACCAACCCAAAAAGATTGGCACATGTCTATCAGATACCACCCCGGAGGTGACACAGTTTCTCTGCTGATGTCACAGTTTGGATGTGTACAGCCCTTGTATGGGTGTGTACCTAGATACCTATATAATGTTTGTGTGATGAGAAATCGGGGCTTCCTGCCGATCAGGAGCCCATCAGCGCTGGTGTGACTGTAACTGTTTCTCTGTCTTTACGTAGATAAAATATAGCTAAAAGTATACTTGTCTGTTTTATGCATCCTACATTCAAGGTAATAAGTAAGTGGGGGTCGCCTGACTGGGTAAAACGAGCTGGGTCCACCGAGGGTGCTTCACCGTAGACGGGACACGGTGAAACAATAACAAAAATGGTGTTTCCGCCCGGACCCAAAAGGCGACGTACCTTCCGTTTTCCGGCCAGGACGTCATTCCAGAGGAAAAACACACAAAAAGGTAAGGAGATTCCATTTATCTCCCAGTGTCTTTTTCTTCCTGGAAGGGCCGACTTTTTGCACTCCTAAAGGCAGAGAAAAGTTTTAGGATAATTGTTTGCAAACGTGTCGAAGAATTTTGGGATTTGTGTGCGGTCACAGCGGTGAAAGTCCGGGAGACCCTGGCCAGGTCTCTGAAAATACTGTGAACCTTGAGAATGTGGGTTTCGAAGGTTCCCTTGTTAGGCACAGAGGAAAATTCCTGTGTTTAGCATAAAAAGCTGCCATTCTGATAGGCACGCCATTACGCGTGGCTTCTAAAGCATTGTGTAGCCTAGAAAATGCGGGTTTAGAGCCCCTTATTTTCCGCGAGGACGAACATAAAATTCTTCGTTTTCACAGAAATATAAAAGCTGCCTTTTCGAAAAACGAGCACATATGACATTGAGAACAAGACCAGGCAAATACACAATGGTGTGAATGCAGAGGTTTGACGGAGGGTGGCTCTGTTAAAACCCCGATTACAGATGAATAAAGAAAGTAAGGCCGGTGAGTTCAAGAAATCTTTTTATAAGAAACCGTGACCTGTTGTGGAAACAGGAATAAAGCCGTGAGCTGGACGCACACACAACCAGCAAGACCGAAGAAAGAGTACGTACAGAGTTAACTAAAGCTTGGCCATAAAGGGTCAGTGTGTGTGTGTGTGTGTGTGTGTGTGTGAGACATGTTACTGACATTGAGCCAGTAAAATTGAAGGGTTTTTGGTGATGCAGAAAGGCCTCCGCGAGAAGGCCAGATGTGCACCCACTATTTGCAAATGTTAAAAAATAGACTAGCCCAAGCACAGGTAAAAACAGCTGGTGCTGGTGAGTTTGCTCGGGAAAAAATGCCAAAAAGAAGAAATCAAAATAGCAGGCTTGATAAAACTAACTGAACTTTATTTCAGCATATGCTTCTCAGGCCTCGACAAACAACAACAAGAGAGTGAAAGTCTGCAGGGGGTAAGTGAATCATCCTCTTTTAAACAAGAAGGTAAGTACACAACTCCTCCAGTTATTCCGGACATGTCACTGATTCGGCCTACGCAGTTAGAACAGTCCATGTCGACCTAAAACACTGGTTAAGAACGGATTTTTAACCACAGCCGGAAAACCTGTCAAATACATTAATCACATGCTGCGCTTGAAAGCCTTGACAAAACCTGAATGCATGGCGGTCATTAAATGCACGGATCATCAATCTGGGGCCTTGAAAATAAGAAATGGGGAACAACGCTGCTGATTCTGCCGCAAAAACAGTGGCTGATTATAAGAGAAGTGTGAAGGCAACAGCACAGATGGTTCAGTCCCCCGTTGTTGCACGGGACACGGGGCTGGTGGACGTCATTGACATGAAAAAAGCTGCAGCACCTCAGACAAAACAGGGATGGGTTGAAAAAGGGGCAAAACAGGACGAACAGACGGGTGTATGGAGGTCACATAATGGGAGACTTGTGGCCTCCTCTGCACTTCTGTTGCTTCTTTGTGAAGAAGCGCACCACAGGGGCCACCAGTCCAGTGAAAAACTGCTAAGGCTAATTAGCCAAAAGTGGTGGCACCCTTTCCTCAAGGATGTTTGTGAATATTTTGTAAATACTTGCTCCATTTGCTGCCATTACAACCCAAAGTAAACATTGAGAGTTGGAATGGGAGCATTTCCTGTTCCCAGCAAACCTTGGCAGGAGGTTGTTATTGATTTTGTGGACATGGGAAAAGACAAAAGGGTGAAAGGATGTAGATATTTGCTTGTTTGTGTTGATACTTTCACCAGGTGGGTTGAAGCCACGCCCACCAAAACAGAATCTGCACGAGAGGTCATTAATTGGCTAATTAATGACCTGATCCCACGTTATGGTGTTCCACTCAGCATCCGTTCAGATAAAGGAACACACTTCACCTCAGACTCCTTAAAACAAGTAGAGTATTTTGGGATTAAACAGAAGTTTGGGTCGACATTTCGTTCAGCCTCTCAAAGGCTTGTAGAGAGGACAAATCGCACAATCAAAGAGCAGTTGGCTAAAGTTTGTGCTGATACTGAAATGACATGGCTGACTGCGCTGCCATTGGTGATGTTCTCAATTAGATCATCACCCACTGATCGCATGGGGCTGTCTCCCCATGAACTTTTGACAGAAAGGACAATGCCCTGTCCTTTCACTTCCTCTCTCCAACAGGGCTGTGAACCCAGTCTGGATCTACAACAAGAGGAGCTAACGCATTATGTCCAACAAATGCAGTCTGCTGTGAAGTTTTTGTCTCACAACACACAGGAAGCCCTGACCGGAGAACCAAAGGGAGAGACTCCGGAGCAGATTGCCCCTGGGGAGTGGATATACAGAAAAGTGTTCAACAGAACTTAGAAAGACCCCAGGTGGATTGGACCCTTTAAGGTGGTAAGCTCAACCACTTACAGTTTGAAGGTTTGGCTCGACAAAGCTGAAACCAAGGTAAGCAGATCTTAGCAAAAATCACACTGTAGAAAGGGCACACCTTCCACAGAGAGGAACCTCAGAGACACCAGAAAGCACCTGAGGGATATTGGAGAAAACATTGAGGAGTAAGAATGTTGCTGTGCTGCAGCAAAACATCGAGGGGAGGACGGTCCAGTTTGATTTTATTTGTTTCTGGTTTAATCCATGCTGAACAAATTCAGTTTGATACCACAACCTCCCGCATGAATAATTCTGGACCGGTTGTGTTCAGGGCCAAGCGCGATGTGACGCGCCTGGAAAATATCGTCAGATTCCTGTATTAGATATTACGGGGGCTTAGAGGTAAACTATACTCTGGGTAGCTCAGTAACTTCCCAATTCGCTCTCTGTGACGTCATTGACTGTGGGGAGGACCCTGCATCCTGGAGGGGTTATGACGTTTACATGTGTCACTTCCTGTATGGCGCAGTGTCACAAAACAAAGTGTGCAACTGCCATTGTTTCAGACTCACAGTGCTACAGGATACTTCTTTATAACCCTCTATCATGTGCTGACAGTGTTCAGCTGAGGAACATGCTCCTTGATCCAAGAAAAGGGGCGCACCTTTGGATCAAAGTATTCTTGAAGATAAGATTTAAGCAGGTATGTATTGACTATTGGTGATGTGAGGACTGGTTTATCAGCACACCTGGAACCACATGAGGTACATGCGGTTGAAGTTTCTGTTGGATCTGACGAACTTGGAGCAGCTGCTCCTTTGGCCCTGGTGGCACGGCAACTTTGGAGCACACTGAGGACGTTTTATCCGGTAAGTACGGATTCTGGCCTTTTTAATGACACTACACGTTGTGCAGGGGAGACGGCTTCAGTATATGCGAACAGAATGTTGAAAGTATGGGAAAACCAGACGGGCTCTTGCCCGTTATCAGACACGCTGCAGCAACTCTTTAAACAGGCAATGTTAAAGGGCCAAACCGAGGATGTTAAGGAGGACATGGACAGAATGGTGACAGAACTGGGGCCCCTCCCTCCATAAGTCCCATTTCAGATGTATCAGAGACCTCCATGGGGACAAATTGCCAGTAGAGATACACCGCAGTACAGAAATAATAGAAAGGGACCAACCAAAGATTATGATGTGCCCTTGAGCTGGGCGTGTGGTTGGCCAAGGCATTTTGGAAGAGGCTGCCATAACCGTCGCTAGGATTTGACCAGCCCTTCCTCCCTGTCAGAAAAAGCAGGCCTGCACGTGTTTGTCTGTCTGAATGTCATCTTTGTATGTAAATGTATGTATTTGTGTATCGTATGTAACTAAACGTTCGTCTGTGTGAAGTAATGTTCGTGGCTTCAGAATGTTCATTTGTTTTGGGAGAACTGCAGCTCCATAATTCAAATGACATTTTTAATCATGAACTATGTTAACTAAAAGCTGAAGAAAGAAAAAGAGACTACAATAACACAGTTTGTGTTTTTTTTTCACATTAAATATCGGGCCAAATTAAATTGTTACACTGAGATATGTTAACGTGTCTTAAACAAAAATATCCCAGGGTTGAAATACTTGGAATTGGGGATAAAGGTTTTTTCTTTAATTAAGGATTTCACAGCTGCCTAAAGAGAAAAATGTAAGAGCACTAAGATATCAGAAGCATGTCATCAGTTACAAAATCATCTTATGTTATGCTGAGCTAAGGCAAACGTCAGAGGGACAGTTCAGCCTGAAACAGGACAATAGATATGATAAAACAAATCTGACCATGATGTAAACATCAAAATGCGATTTTGGAACTGGGGCAGTGTATTGTTTCTGGGGCATGAACAGAATATCAGCAAAAATAAGGGCAGTTCCAGATTTGAACGGGTTGAAGTTGTAATTCTAATCTTGTTATTGTTTTGGACGGTGTTTTTTGAATCTGAATTACGGGGAAAACTCTTATCATGAATAGAAAAACATTAGAAGCTAAAAAGTCTGAAAGAGAAAAAGGTTATGTAAGAGCACTAAGATATCAGAAGCATGTCATCAGTTACAAAATCATCTTATGTTATGCTGAGCTAAGGCAAACGTCAGAGGGACAGTTCAGCCTGAAACAGGACAATAGATATGATAAAACAAATCTGACCATGATGTAAACATCAAAATCCGATTTTGGAACTGGGGCTGTGTATTGTTTCTGGGGCACGAACAGAATATCAGCAAAAATAAGGGCAGTTCCAGATTTGAACGGGTTGAAGTTGTAATTCTAATCTTGTTATTGTTTTGGATGGTGTTTTTTGAATCTGAATTACGGGGAAAACTCTTATCATGAATAGAAAAACATTAGAAGCTAAAAAGCCTGAAAGAGAAAAAGGTTGCTTTAAAGTTTCACCCTTGACCAATTAAGATTGAAAAGCATTAATAAATAAGTTTTCATGATCAAAAGGGCTAGAAAGAAATCAAAAGAATGCTATAAGATATTGGAACACACAGATTGCACTCCTTGGGAGACTTTTTACTTTCGGGTTTTTATTGTTTTGTGTATTTTGATTATTTCTTTGTTAAATGATTCCTTTGCTTTAATTTTTGCATCACCAGTGGCAAAAAAAGTGACGACACTCAAGGTTGCTCGGCAGATAAATTAAGAGAAGGAGATGTTTTAATACAAAATGCCAAAAGAAAAGGAACGAGAGATTCCTACCTCCCCTGGACCAACCAAGAACTTAGACATCACGTTAAGAACCAAGACACTAAAAAGACCAGGTTTTCTTTTGTCACCTAATACACTAACAGAATTGTTTTTCTCTGAGTTACTTCTTTCAGATGATGGGAGAATAAAACTGGAAAGCCACCTTTGTTCCAACAGAAGACTCTGGAAAGTGAGCTCTTTCAGGTCGTGTGGTAAGAAGTCAAGATCTAAAATAGACATGCAGGGATTGACAAAGGTGACTAAATTATGCTAAGCTTTGACAAACTTAGACACCAGGTAATATGGAGACCTTCTGGAGGAGAAAGGTGGCTTTAGACATTTTTCATGTACCCCTTCCCACTGCTGCCCTCTCTACTGACTCACATTAACATTTCTACCCTGTTTTCTGCCTTTTTCTTGCAAGGAAACCTGGTCATATATATAATTGGAATATGCTAACAGAGAGATTTTAGTCTCTTTTTTCTTAGACATTCTCAGATGCAAGTGAGTACCAAGCAGTGCCACAGTGGTCCAGGGGACAGAGAAAAAAGGTGATGTACTTGACTCCTTCCTAATCCTGTTTTTAATCAAATTATAGACAAAAAATCAGTAATTTTTAACGATATGGTTGATGTTGCTTTGAGAAAGTTTTACTGTAATTTTTGTTTTAAAAATTTTTCTTTTTAAACTACACTACGGATGAAGATGGACAATTCTTGTATTAGACACTTTGATTTTGGACGAAATCCATATTGGCAAAATGCTGGCAGAATTCCTTGTGGTTTCAGACACAACGATTGGAGAAAGAAGATTCATGGACAATGCTCGTCCTGGAACGATGTTGTGGTGCTGAACTGAGACATGAGGACTGAAAATGGACAACTAATTGCGGGGACAAAGACAGAGGCATCGGGTAACTTTCGATGGACCGCAACACGAAACAAAGATGAGTTGGCAGACACCCCTTCTGCATTTCACATCAGATTTTCCTGTACACAATTAAAAAACAAAACACACATTAGAAACAAACACATTGCCGGATGCGCTTAGGAGAAAACTTTCAGATTAAAAGCAATCAAGATTATTATTAAACCCCTAGGATGTTAATTGTTTTAAGTCAGAGCTGTTATTAGCGAGCGATAAGAGGGTCAAACGCATTCGGAAAAGTGGTACTGGTCTGGAAACAAAGCTGGTAGAGTTCGCAAAGATAAGAAGGATTTTCTTTTACTTTTCTAAATCATCTAAAATATATATAGATATGTTTTGGAATTTTATTAGCCCCACAAGGGGTTTGAATAAGATTCAAAGATGCACCTTTAAGATACAATAAGCTTTGTAAAACACAAGGTGCACGAGAAGAAATAGAGGACACCGCTAAAAGAAATTAATTTTGCACCAAAATGTTAATTTACCTGATGAAAGCATAGAGTAGTTTAATAAATTATGTTAAACCTAAACAGGCTTGACAACTTATGAAAGGAAAGACATCAATAAAGCACCACAAAGATTAAGGATTTAAATGGATAAAACTGCAAGTTTAGAATAATGCCTTATTCTACTAAATAACATGAGTAGATTAGGGATTAAAGCACGAGTGTGAATAGTTTGGAATTGTACGCAGTTACCTAAAAGGTTTGAGGAGACTTAACATCTATCTGTTTGTACAAAAAATAGCACAATAGTTGTCCTTTTACTAGATGTTAAAACATCCAGAAGAAAAAAAAAAAAAACACATAAACATAGTTTAGCCATCTATTAACCTAGTGGTCTTTTAGACCAGGATAATCTAACGATCGTCCTCTTGCGTACATGCAGAAAAGAAATGAGGTCAATTAGATTAGTTGAACATTTGGAATCTGGTCAGGACAGCAGAAGTGACTCCTGGACACAAGATGATGATAGGAGGATAACAACTTGAACATGATATCAATGCATGAAGGTTGGCTCTGAGGAACATCAGAGCTGCAACGGCACCCAACAGTGAAACTTCTTCTGTGCTAAAAACATCTTGAACAGGACTATGCATGACTGCTTTGCTTCACAGGTAATGGAATTCAACTACAAGGTTTCAGGAACATGACATAGAGAGGTTGGCGTTCAGGAAACGCACATAGAACACACTCTTGGACTCTTAACAAAAGAACATTTGAAAATGGGGATTCAACATTATGCAACTTGGGGTTAATGGGCCCGAAAGGGGGACACTAAAGAGGAGATAAACTGAAAGCCTGGGCTTACGACGAGAGACATTTCACAGACAGGGGGTGTGGACACCCAGGAATGGCTGCTGTGGTTTAAAAATGTCAGAGATTTGTCGCAGGTGGTGGAGTGTTTCGATGACCCAGGCGCTTGGAACCAGGTTGGACCAAGGAGACGACGTCGTGTTCCCACAGGATTACCTGTAACCTAACACTGACTGTGAAGAATTTTTTGTGTTTGGGTTTGCTGGGGTTGCCAAAAGGAGCATTGGAGATGACTATCTCTATCCTGACCAGGTCCACACTTAAAACACATGAGAACAAGAACAAGATACTTGTTAAAGGGTTGATTTACTTTGGGTTAAAATTATGCTTGAGTGTATTATCAATTAAACTAATGTTAGATGACTGAAACAGGTTTAAGGTCTGATAAAAAATCTAGAGCAGTGTGGAGCAGTTAAATGTTCAGGGGGAGATGTTGTTAAAAGAAAAACAATGAATTACTGTTTTGCACAGCATACAGTTTAAAGGTTTGTTTCAAACAACATTCAAACAGGGGGACATAAGAAACAACCAGGGTTGCTTACAAAAGCAATCTGTTAAAACAAGCAGAAAGGATTAAAGACAATAATGGGGTTAGAATTGCTCTTCACTTTGGGTGAAGGGCGTATTCAACTAGGAGTCTTTTGTTTTAATGCACGTCAAGCTGAAACTGATTCAAAGAACTACTTCCTGTCTCCGCCCTGGGCTACACCCACTTCCTGAATAGCAACCAATCATGACTTTGTGTGCCCGAGGGGGCATGCACACACTTCCTTTTTCTCAGCTGAGCTTTTCAAAATAAGACAAGAAGTAAATAAGGCTGCTTCTGATTAATATCACAACATTATTCTGCAAATTTACATAGTGGAGCTTTCTTTTACAAACTTAAGGGTTTTTCTCTTGGTCTTTTTAGAAAAATGTGAGGTGTTTTTAAAGCTGGTTCAGCAAGAAGTTTCTGAAAGGTTTTAATACAATTCCTTGTGTGCTAAATAAGTTGAGATTAACCTTGACACAGTAGCCATGGAACATATGATGATAAATTTCTGTTGCAGAGATTTTTTAACTGTTGGACACTGTAAGGTGAGACACACATGGGAAAGAATTATAGAGAAATGCTGCTGCAGATAATGTTGAACTTTCAGATTTCTCCTTTAATATGAGAGTAAATGCAAGATCTAATTATTACAGTAAAGGAGGTTAAGCTAAGAGCACAATAATTGTGAACGGAAATATCTGGATGTGAAAGTGTTTGAAGAAGGTAAATGTCAGGACTCAGCCGGCAGGGCCGGGCAGCGCGCTGCCGGCTCTGCCGTCTCTGCTTCTTCCACAGGTGTTCGGGGTTGACTGTTGGGCGGAGCACGCACACCTGCGGGCAGTTGAGCAGCACTGGGCCCCGCTATAAGAACTGCGCTCGAACAGCGGGAGGATGCCAGAGTGTTACCGTTGTGGTTCACTCCCTGAGCGCTGACGTCTCCTCTCGTGCTCCTGCGAGCTCTCCCGTGATCCCTCTCGTGCTCCACTGGTTACCTTCTGAGTCGGCTTCCCCGGACCCCCGTTACCCCTCTGACGATCTTCTGGTTCCTCCCGCTGTTCTGATCCCTTGGATTCCCCCAGTGCTGCTCGGACCCACTCCTGCCCCAGCTTCCCACGGACACCCGTCTCCTCCAACCGTGTGCTAGGCTGAGACAGCACTGCCCCCTCCCCGGTCAGGTTCCCAGCGCTTCGTGGTAAGCTTACGCTCCTAGCAGATTTCCGCCGGCTCTCTTCCGTGCACTAACCGTTTGTTCTCCTCCGTAGTGTGTTCCGGTTCCCTGGTCCCCGTTCGTGTGCCCCAGCATCTGCTGTGGCAGATTAGCTCTCGTCCTCCCCGTTGTTCCTTGTAAATAAAACCCGTGAAGTCTGATCTGTCTCACCGAGTGTATTCTGCATGTGGGCCAAACATTTAAAAGCAAACATGACAGAAGAACACTCTGGCCTAATTGACTCAGCGAGTACATTTGGTGGGACTCTAGCCGTCCAACAGGATCAGATCCGGGGGCTAGAAGCCGCAGTATCCGGGTTGCAGGACCAGCTACAGGGTTTTGCTGCCCAGATCAACCAACTGACAGGTATGTTGAGCGCTAGCCGCCAGCCAGCTGTTTCCGCGTCTCCCGGCCCCTCCCCTGACCCCGCGTCAGTAGTGACGTCATCGGGAATCCCCGAAACCTCATCTCCGAATCCGGAGAAATTCTCCGGGGAGAGTGGTGACTGTGGGGGTTTCCTCTTCCAGTGCTCCCTAGTTTTTAATCGTTCTCCCAGTCTGTTTACCCACGATTACGTTAAGATCTCTTTTATTTTACGGCTTCTTACCGGAAAAGCCCTTAGATGGGCGGAGACCCGCTTCCCTGACTGCCAACAGTTCGGCTGCTCTTTTAGTGATTTCCTAACTGAGTTTAAGATGGTTTTCGCGGCCGAATCAGACGAAGTGCAGAGTTCCCAGCGGTTGTTGGCCCTTCGGCAGCGGGGCAGACGAGTGGCTGATTTTGCCATCGACTTCCGTACGGTGGCTGCAGCTGCGGGCTGGGTCATGCTGTCAGGATTTGTTCTGATGAACCCGAACACCACCACACACAGAGCTGCGTTTTAAGGAGTTTTATTGAAGGCTTTGAGTAATGGAGATGGAGACCAGAGACTGTACCATACAGGAGCAGACGAGTGATGGAGGAGATGGCTGACGGTAGAGACACGGTTGGAGGAGACGGGTGTCCGTGGGAAGCTGGGGCAGGAGTGGGTCCGAGCAGCCCGTCCTGATCTGGACAGACCATAGAAACCTGGCCTACCTCCAGACGGCGAAGAGACTGAACCCCCGTCAAGCCCGCTGGTCCCTTTTCTTTTCCCGTTTTAATTTGACCATTTCCTATCGCCCCGGTTCCAAGAACCAGAAGCCAGACGCCCTGTCCCGCCTTTACTCTCCTCCCGACTCAGAAAAGGAACCAGCACCGATTCTCCCGCCGTCCTGTGTGATCGGAGCCCTCCGTTGGAAGATCCAGGACCTAATCTCCCGAGGCCTTCAGACCGAGCCAGACCCTGGGACCGGACCTCCAAACCGTACCTACGTGCCTTCTTCAGCCCGACCTCATGTCCTCCAGTGGGCCCATTCTACAAGATTTTCTGCTCACCCTGGCATCCTCCGGACCCGGACTTTCCTCTCCCGACGCTTCTGGTGGCCCACCTTGTCCCAGGACGTAAAATAGTTTGTCCTCTCGTGCCCCATCTGCGCCCAGAACAAGTCATCGAACAGACCCCCCGCTGGCCTCCTTCAGCCCCTCCCAGTTCCCGAGCGCCCCTGGTCGCACATTGCCCTCGATTTCGTCACCGGACTCCCCTCATCCCAAGGAATGACCACAATACTCACCGTAGTCGACAGGTTTTCCAAGGCATGCCATCTCATCCCCCTCAGAAAGCTTCCCTCAGCCCTCCAAACGGCCCAGCTCCTGGTGAAACACGTGTTTCGCCTGCATGGTATCCCGCAGGACGTTCTGTCTGACCGTGGTCCCCAATTCATCTCGCGGGTGTGGAGAGAGTTTGCCGTGGCCCTTGGGGCCCGGTACACCCTCACTTCCGGCTATCACCCGCAGACCAACGGTCAGACAGAACGGTTGAACCAGGAGCTGGAGACCGCCCTCCGCTGCCTCACCTCTCAGAACCCCACAGATTGGAGCAAATTTCTCCCCTGGGTTGAATACGCCCACAATTCCCACATCTCCACAGCCACAGGCTTGTCCCCCTTCGAGGTCTCCCTTGGCTATCAGCCCCCGTTACTTCCCGAGGACAATAAACCCATCGCCGTCCCCTCTGTCAATGACCACATCACCCGCTGCAGACACTATTGGACCCAGACCATCCAAGCCCTCAAACACACAGCAGAACAGAACCGCCGATTTGCTGACCGGAAGCGAGTCCCAGCCCCCACCTACCATCCCGGTCAGAAAGTCTGGCTGTCCACCAGAGACATCCCCTCTAGAGCTGCCTCCCGAAAGTTGTCCCCACGTTTCACCGGCCCCTATGAGATCATCTCCATCGTCAGTCCCACCACCGTCCGTCTCCGCCTCCCATCTCACTCCCGAGTCCATCCCACATTCCACGTTTCTCAGATCAAGCCTGTCGTCTCTAGTCCCTTGTGCCCTCCGGCCGAACCCCCTCCACCCACCCAGGACCACCACGGACGTCAGATCCAACGGATCGTGGCCTCCCGTCCACGTGGTAGAGGTTTCCAATACCTCGTGGACTGGGTTGGTCGCGGTCCCGAGGATCGGTCCTGGCTCCCTGGTTCCGCCATCCCCGACCTGTCTCTCATTAGCTCCTTCCTTGCTTCTCGACCCTCCACGTCCTCCTCGTGGTCGCCAGGAGGCGACCCTTGAGGGGGGGGTGGTGTCAGGACTCAGCCGGCAGGGCCGGGCAGCGCGCTGCCGGCTCTGCCGTCTCTGCTTCTTCCACAGGTGTTCGGGGTTGTCTGTTGGGCGGAGCACGCACACCTGCGGGCAGTTGAGCAGCACTGGGCCCCGCTATAAGAACTGCGCTCGAACAGCGGGAGGATGCCAGAGTGTTACCGTTGTGGTTCACTCCCTGAGCGCTGACGTCTCCTCTCGTGCTCCTGCGAGCTCTCCCGTGATCCCTCTCGTGCTCCACTGGTTACCTTCTGAGTCGGCTTCCCCGGACCCAAGGTACCCCTCTGACGATCTTCTGGTTCCTCCCGCTGTTCTGATCCCTTGGATTCCCCCAGTGCTGCTCGGACCCACTCCTGCCCCAGCTTCCCACGGACACCCGTCTCCTCCAACCGTGTCTCTACCGTCAGCCATCTCCTCCATCACTCGTCTGCTCCTGTCTGGTACAGTCTCTGGTCTCCATCTCCATTACTCAAAGCCTTCAATAAAACTCCTTAAAACGCAGCTCTGTGTGTGGTGGTGTTCGGGTTCATCAGAACAAATCCTGACAGTAAATGACAGAAGGATTGGGAGTCTTGATAAGAACACTAATTACACCTTGTTTCTGTTATTCAACAGTAAACAAGGCCTGGTGTCTGCCAACCATCTTCACAGAGCATTTTACTGGGGATAAAATGCTTATTGCCTGAAAAAGGACAGAACACTCATTACCATACAACTAAATCGTTTTTGTCCATGCTGAGGAACAAGAAAAGGACTTAAGAAGTTTGGGAGTAACATGCCAGAGAACTTTAATTTTTTAAAGAAAAAAAATATATATATATTTTTCCTTTTTGCAACAAAGGAGCAGTTGCCTGAGAACTCTGACCACTTATGCGCGAATAGATTCATGTCTGCCACGTGTTCAGACTGACCTGACGGTTTTTACTTGCGTTATTGACGTACAGACTCTTTTTATATCACAAAACTGATTTTTTTCTCTTTTTTCCTTTCTCTTCTCCACTGACTTCCATCACAATGTTTAATTTTATGTGTTTTGATGTTTATACTGTGATGTTGCCTTAAGTTGATCGCTATGGTTTTATGATTAAGAATGAAAACTCTCTGTTACAGACACACACACCAAGACCTACAGTTCTTGCAGTCTTTTTGCTTTGTTATATAGAGAGCCAGGATCTGATGGCTATCACAGATCCATAAACTACTCGGTAAGGCTAATATTTAGATTCAATACAGGGTGTCTTCTCGCTCAGATTGGCCCAGAGTGGGAGTGCCCTAGACTGGGCTCTATCGGGTTTTTTACCATTTCTTAGAGAGATGGGGTTTTTCTGCTGGAGGCTCAGCCTGCCCTCTGATGCCCCCTACTGGTACTCTTGGATTTGTGAGATTTGAAAGTGATGGATGTTTGTCCATAGGAATGGAGAGTGGAGGACCAAGTAGGAGGTTTCTTGGGGTGGAGGTAGAGTAGACGAATTTGGCCTTGGTTAATGAACAAGTCTTAGCTTACTTAGTCTAAAGTAAACTTAAAATAATGTGCGCATAGGAACCTAAAACAGGCCTAGCTCAAATAGTTGAACCCTAAATTGTAGATAAAATGCTTGGACTGTGGTGTTGAGTAAAAAATGCTGAATTATGAAGTATTCATGCTGATTGATGCTAAGATGTTTCCATTGTGGTTTGTCCGGCCCATTCCTTGGAACTGTTTTCGTTGTGATGTGCCTTTGGGGCACACCGACAGGGGGGGCTAACGGACAACTGGACTGTTTTTTCAAAGTGCCTTTCGGGCACACCAGCAGAGATTGTGTGACCCCAGAGACTGAGCCGCACTATCGACTGCCATGGAGATCACGGATGGATGGACTATGGAAGCCAGAAGCTGACGTGCTTGGATTGCTTGGACTGGACGGAATGACCGACTGTTCTGGAAGAGGGACAGACTGAGAGTTGTCCCACTGGTTGATCATCTTTGGTGATGTGCCATTATGACACATCATCAGGGGGTCTGTTAGGATATCAACGAGGTCAAGTGGAACGAGCTGTTTATCCCAGAACTGCATGGCACACTTAGATGGCACCAACCCAAAAAGATTGGCACATGTCTATCAGATACCACCCCGGAGGTGACACAGTTTCTCTGCTGATGTCACAGTTTGGATGTGTACAGCCCTTGTATGGGTGTGTACCTAGATACCTATATAATGTTTGTGTGATGAGAAATCGGGGCTTCCTGCCGATCAGGAGCCCATCAGCGCTGGTGTGACTGTAACTGTTTCTCTGTCTTTACGTAGAAAAAATATAACTAAAAGGATACTTGTCTGTTTTATGCGTCCTACATTCAAGGTAATAAGTAAGTGGGGGTCGCCTGACTGGGTAAAACGAGCTGGGTCCACCGAGGGTGCTTCACCGTAGACGGGACACGGTGAAACAATAACAGGGCAGATTTAATTTGAAAAGATAAATTGTTCCACAGAATTGGAGCAACAATAGAGAAACTCCTTTCCTCTTAAATCGAGTCTTACTCACGAGTTTTGTTCCATCCATGATTTGACTACAGCTAAACAATCAATAGCTGAAGAGATTCATTTCTTTCCATTGTGTAGTTTAACGGGCATATAAATCTGAACATCATCTGTAAAGCAATGAAAAGAAACACTAAACTTATGGAAAATCTGACCAAGAGGCAGTAAATACAAAATAAACTAAATGGGACCTAAAATTGAGCCTTGGGTAGCGCCATGCTTTAAAGGTTTGGCCCCAGAACAGCATTGGTCAAGATGAACTGAACATAATGTTTTCATCTGTGTAAGAGAATCTGATGATCCACAGTGTCAAATGCAGCACTCAGATCTAAAAGTAATATAACTGAGTGTGAAGTTTAGCTTTAAAGATGAATGTCTTAAGGTTAAGTCTAGGAGATTTTTATGTAAAGATGTAACCTTTAACAGTTCAATTTCTCCTCTTAATTTGTGTTTTTTTCAGGTCAAAATACACATTTTTTGTTGAAGAAGCCGTTTATATAGAGAACAGATGGCACTATGTGTCATTTTGTGAAGAAAAAAAAAGGGTGAAACATGCTTCATGCAACAAAAATAAAAATAACCCGTTTTTTTCCAGCCTTCTTATTGGTGGCTGTTATAAACAGACAAACACATTGTTTAACAGTGGCTTTTAAAAAGAGGAAGAAGTTGCTTTTTAAAATACAGTTTAATACTTAAAGGCTACCATTTTGTAGAATATTCTTGTACATCACTTTTACTTGTCCCCATGTTCTAGTGGGTCCCGTGGAGGCTCTGACATAAAAGAACAAAGTAACTATGACATTATTAAAAAGCAAAAATACATTCTGTAGAGTGATAGAAAACATCTACCATGGACTGCACTTACGCATTTAATTTGTCTGCTACTTTTTGCCAGCCGTCTCTCCTGGCTTTAGCAGACGTTGAGGTGTTCCCTGTCGTTTTAATTAATGACTCAAATTCGGCATAACCTTTGTTAAAGAATGGGTTTACCGGCCTGCTGCTACATATCTATTGAAAACCCATCTTACTCCGGTTCCAGATTTGGCAAAAAATGAGGAAAGCATTGATCAGAGGTAAAACATTGTAATATGCATATTTAATTAATAGAAATTAAATATGGAGACAGAGTTTACATTATCAATCAAGATGATTTCACCGCGCGGTGGAGAAGTCTGTCTGAAGTAAGTTTTGGACAAACACTCTTTTTATCAACTTTAGAGCTCCTCCTGCAAAGCTCAAGCGGGAGGATGATTGACCCCCTCTCCTTCTGACACCCACCCCCCTCTGTGGGCAATATTACGCCCTGTTATTCTACCCAGCAACAGAGGGGAGACACACCTTCTGTCTGACTAAGATATTTTCTTAACAATTTCCCTCTGTTTTGATCCTAAATAGATCAAACCAAAAACTAGGCTAAACTAAGTCCATGTCTTGAAACCCTTAAGCAAAGTGTAAATGGTAAGATGCAATATTGTAACCCACTGTCCCCACTGTTGGCGACTTATGAAATCAAATGAAGTTCAAATGTACCACTTTAATGTAAAATATCCCAAGCATAAGCTAATAAGCTACTAAACCTATCTGAATCTCAAACCAACTACAATTAAGAAAAATAAGCACCTTTATCAGAGAGGTGCAAGGCTAAGATAACTTTGCAACTACCAAAAACTGTTATATCATCTAAATATGACTCTAAGAGTCCTAACCTAGATTAGCAAGATGTTTTTTTAGAAATTAATTTAACCTGTGAAAGCACTACACTCAGATCAAACCACAGAATAAAAACCAGATTATCATGCAATGGAAAATCAAGATTCTAACAAAACTAAGATGTGACATCTTAGGAATATGTAACTTATAAGACAAATACAGTGATTACAAAGTTCTCCTTTTTTACACATTGCATTCAATTGTTGTCATGATGTCTTGTGTCTCAGAGATGTCTTCTCGCCCTTAAAGATGATGGTTTATAGAGTCATTGTTCCAACCGCGATCTCCACACAGCTGTATGTGAATCATTTTATTAAAAATAAAAAAACAGAAACAAAATAAAAATCCAGCAGCCTCATCTGCGAGTGGCAATCGGCGCCTCAAATTGTTCCGGTGATCTTTCCTTGAACCCTCTGGCGGCTGGTACACACGGCTCCTGGAATCTGAAGGGCCTCCCGACCCTTTGGCTCAACACATCTGTCTGTTGATGACCTTAGCGTGCACTCATTCGAGGTCGGGGGTCGGTGGACTCCCCTTCACATTCCTGGACCCTCCTAATTTTATATCTCCACTACAACCTGAAACTTACACGACAATCTTTTAGATATCAAATGTCGTGTGCTACCCGTAATTCTGGAGGTTGACTTCGGTCCCGAAAAACTCCTTTCAATCATATGGAATCGTATCCTGTGATGAAATTCATTGACCACTCCCACAAGAAACAAACTTCGAAGCTTTTTACCCTATTTTCAATTTGGACTGTGCACAGATTTTTGCCAATTATGTTTAGAATCCCCATTAATCCTTACCACCTTCCATTTTTCCATCTTCATCCTATGGGAAACCTATTTTAGAAATGTAATAGTTAATGAGACACTTTATCACAGTTTCACTGTTCTATCCTTCCATGGGCCTCTGATTGTCCTGTAAAAGAATGCACGCAACCATACAAATACTTTCGACCTCTGGTGGGGATCGTGTGTCTGTGTAATCAAAAATTAGTTAATGCAGTTTTGAAATCAAAGTACATTTATCCTGTAAGAATGTCAGCATGCTCTTTCGGATTCAAAAAATTACCAAACATTGCACACAAAACTTCTCAGCATGTCACCACTCCATTAAATTATGTAACCTCTGCTCCAATTTCAGATGTCCACTCTGTGTGCTGCGAAAAAATTCCTAGTTTTAATCTGAGAGACAAAGCAAACCCCCATTTTGTTCACCTATCTTTCTATCAAGTGTTCAAACCCTGATCCAGTTAACTCCAACACGAGATATGCGGCTTTGAATCCTATTTAAACAGGGTCTTCAATAGAACTAGGTTACATTAAGTTACCCTCTGTTTTTCTATTTTATCCAATTTTTCTATGTTATGTAGTTGTTATATTTTGTTCACTTTATTGTACTGCTAAAACTGTTTAAGCCTTCCAGGAACCCAGAGGGGGCTGAGCTAACCGGCCTTATGGAGTCTTTGTCCAGCAGATAAGTTCTGTCTAACACTTTGCCCATTAAATCTAATTTATGGTCCCGGCCTGTGTCTTAGGAGTCGACTGAACTTAGTTTTTTTTTAAACAACCTTTCTCTAATTTACAACGCAGTCACATACCTCCCCTGGGGTCCTGCAAAAGAACCCTTCATACAGGTTAATTAACGGTATCCCCTTTTCCATTTTGTGTAGTTTTTTGTATTTTATCCTACTTTCCTTCCCGGGAACAAAATAATTTTGTTACAAAAACATCAACCGAGAACAGCATATGGTCGTCAAGTGGAGACAATTTAACTGCAAACACTTGACTTTGTTGAAGTAGGAAAACCACTTCCCTGTATCCTGAATCCAAATCAAGATATAATTCAATTTCATCATACCATGTATCTGCAGAGGTCCTTCAAAAGTTTTGTAAGATCAGTGTACACATTGAAATGATGACTGCAGACTGATGGCCTCAGTTGCACACAACAAGTCAGTTTTGTGAGAATGCTGGATGTTCCAAGTTATTTACATACTGAGACAAGGTGGTGTATCTGGGCAAAAGACACATAAAACATTGTATTTAACCTGAATAAAACACCTGGTAACATAGCAACTTCTGGTAAAAAGCTGGTTCATCATAGCAGGCAACAGTTATTTGTACAATAGAAAAATCTCAATACTTGTAAGGTATTAAGAAAAAACCTAACAGATCCATTTAACCTATGTTGTTTAAAAACAGAATGTACCACTCAGGACACATGTGCATACCAGAGAGAGAGAGGGGGGCCCCACATCGTAAAAATGGCCCCAGGAAGTCCGAAGCTGATAACAACTCCCAGTTTGTAAATTTATGGCATGCAGCTGTTAACCAGAGAGACAACTCACAGAAACCTAAATGTGAGTGTAGCACGTAAAAATATTCCCACCCCAGTGGATTTTCTGCTCTTAGATGGTAAAATAAAAGATCCTGTGTTGCCCACTAGTTATCGTCCCATATCCTTAATTAATGTGGATATTAAGATAATCTGTAAAGCTTTTGCAAAAAGATTAGACAAAGTTACTCCTCTCATAATACATCCAGATCAAACTGGTTTCATCAGAGGAAGGCAGTCATCCACAAATACACGCCGATTACTTAATTTAATTGATTATTCCTACAGTAAAAACATTAAAACCAATATATTGTCTTTAGACGCAGAAAAAGCATTTGATAGAGTAAATTGGAAATTTTTATTCGCTACTCTTCATAAATTCGGTTTTGGCGATTTATTCATAAACTGGTTAAAAATTCTATACAATTCTCCAACAGCCTGTGTTAGGACAAATAATCAAATATCTTCCAGTTTTTGTCTACAGAGGGGCACCAGGCAAGGATGCCCTCTTTCTCCATCACTTTTTGCCATCTTTATAGAACCTCTAGCAGCAACAATCAGACAAACAAAAGCTGTAAAAGGTATAAAATGCATGAAAATAGAGCACAATATTAGTCTGTACGCGGATGATGTATTACTTTATCTCCAGCATTCAAATAATTCTCTTTTACAAGTAATTAGAATACTAGAATCTTTCTCTAAAGTATCAGATTACTCGTTAAACTGGTCTAAATCTACGGTACTGTCAATTAATTGCTCTCTCGAAAACTCCCTAGATTTACAAATGCAATCAGGAAAAATTAAATATTTAGGTATTACTGTGTCGAATAAATTAACAGATTTACTTAACCATGCCCCACTTTTAAACAGGATAGAAGAGGACCTTGAAAGATGGAAATCGCTTCCAATCACACTTATGGGTAGGGTAGCTTCAATAAAAATGATGGTCCTACCTAGAATTAATTATTTATTTTCAATGGTCCCCAATAAACCATCATCTGACTGGTTTAAATATCTAGACTCTGCCATTTCTAAATTTCTTTGGAAAGATAAACCCCCACGTATTAGCTTAAAGACAATAGAGAAGACTAAAGACAGGGGAGGATTAGATCTGCCTAACTTCCATAACTATTACTTAGCAAATAGGCTACAATACATCTCTAAATGGATAAAAAATTGTCTTTTAGATGAGCCTTGGTTAGATATAGAACAGGAAATGTGCAATAATATCATGATTTCAGATCTGCCATTTATTAGCTCAAATATAAAACGGCATACATGCTTCAAAAATATCAACATTAGTTCTACTCTGACAGCATGGTGGGAGTTCCTCAAAATGACAAAGTCATCCCTTGTCCCATGCAGTCCTACACCTATCTGGAATAACCCTGATATCCTACAAAATAATAAAATGATAAACTTTACATACTGATAGAATAAAGGTATTAAATATCTGGAACATCTACTTGACGGAACCGAGTTCATCAATTTTGCTAAACTAAATATGCAATATGGCATTAGAATATTCTTGGAATATGAACAACTTAAATCTATAATTAAAAATAAATATAAGCATATTAATGGTGGTTTACAAGTCCCAACTAATATATTAGAGTTCTTAGATTTAACCCCCCCCCCAAACTACTGTCTAAATCATATATGACACTGACTAAAATAGATGATTCGATATCTCTTCCTATAATGAAGTGGGAAAAGGATTTATCAGGCACCTTTGAACAGAATTTTTGGGCTCAGACATGTCTAAGAACTTTCAAATTGACTAGAAACACCAACTTACAACTAATACAATACAAAATCCTTCACAGAGTACACTACACAGGACAAAGATTATTCAAGATGGGTCTGGCACAATCTAATATCTGCCCACACTGCATAGGCAATCATCCTGATAATTATTTTCATGCGTTATGGTTATGCACACCAGTCCAGAGGTTCTGGACACAGATATGTAAGGACTTATCAAAGTGCTTGAGCTGTAAAATTACACCTTCCCCATCAGTTTGCCTGCTCGGTAATTTTGAGGAAAGTCCTCTGAAAAAAGAAATAGTTTACATGGTTTTTACTGCTTTATGTATCGCAAAGAAAACTATCCTCATGAATTGGAAAAGTAAACAAAATCTCAGTATCAATCAGTATAGAGATCTTTTGTTGGATCATATTAATCTAGAGACAGCATCTGCTTCTACATCTGATGGGTCTCTTTGGGCTCCTCTGATCAACACCATCACTTAGTGGAATAGGGGGCGGTGGGTTGCTTCCTGCAGGGCGCAGTGGCTGGATGGAGGGGTTCCTGGGGCCCTGGGGGCCTTTGGAGTAGGGCGCCTGGTGGATCTGGCTCCGGGGGGCTGTTGCCCCCATCTGGGAGGAGTTTGGCAGGCCTACGGGTGGCCTACAGCAGCCGCTTGCGGCGCTCTTTGGTAGCTGCGTGTTGACGGACGTGGGTTACTGACCTGGTAGCTGTGCTGCCGCTGGGTGGGGCCGGGGTGGGTCTGGGGGTCTGGGGTCCCTGGGGCGCGCGTTCTGGTGGGCTTGTGTCCGGCCCCCTGTCCCGGTCCTGGTCCATGTCGTCTTCCGGTGCGGGTTTCACCTGGGGGGTGGGGTTTGGGGTGGCTCGTGCGGGCCGGCTGGCCAGGGTCCCCCCCCCTCTTATTATTATTATTATTATTATTTATTTATTTATTTATTTATTTATTTTAAGTAGGCTTGGTGGGTGGGCTGGGGGGGGTTGAGGTGTTGGTCCTGGTGGGTGGTTGGCTGGCGGGCCCTGCGGCCTCTCCCTGGCCCCCGGACTACGGTGGTGCCGCTGGCGAGGCCCCCTTCTCTGGGTGGGGATTTCGGGGAGCGGGGGTGCCTATTGGAGTCAGTAGGGGAGCTGGCTCCCTGGGTTGGCTTCCCAGTCATTTGCTCCCCATCCCCGGACTCCTCCCTCTGCGTGCTCCATCACGCCGCCACACATGTAGGTCCTGAGGGAGGGGGCGTTACTGGAGGTTGCCACTTTCTGGTGACGCCCCTCTCCCCAATTTTATCATGCATCTTAGACACTTTCACTTCAAACATTTTTCACATCGCACACTCATATAGGCCATGGGTGGGGGGAAGACGTCTGGGGGGGGGGGGCTTATGTTGTGTGGGCCTCACCTCGGACGGCTCCCTTCACCTCCTCTCCCACTTAGACATTGAGGGTTCTGGGCAGTCGCCCAGAGGGGGTGCGCTGGCAACAGCTACCTTCCGGAAGGGGGGTGGGCTGTGCCGTGCATCCCCTTCGGCGCTCCCAGTTTTGAAACGCACTTGAGAACAACATGCAACAACACAACATTTGAGCAGGCGTAGGGAGGATCGGGGTCTTCTGCACACCCCCGTTCTCCGATGGCGGCAAGGAGTCTGGGGCCTGGAGGAGGTGCGGACCACTGTGTCCGGGGTCTTGGTGGGGGGCTGCGGTGTGTAGTCAGCGGCTTGCCAGGTCTGGGGCTGATGCCTCCGCTCCCCCCAGGAGGGGCGGGGGGCAGGGATGGCAAGGGTAAGGTGGGGGGAGGGAGGGGGTTTATTAGGTATTTAGGGGGAGGGGGGGGCTCTGGCCGGGTGGCTCCTGCGGGTCGTGTTGGCCCGCCCTCTTGGGGGGGCCCGGTCCGGGGGGCGTCTGGTCTGGGGCCGGGGGTCGGGCACAAGCAGTCGTATAGTCGATTTGGGGTGGCCCCCCCCCCCCCCTTTGGTCAGTGTTGGATGTGAGTGTTATGTGGGAATGTGTGTACAGCGTCTTTTTTTTTTTTTTTTTTTTCTGTGTGTGGTGAGTGGGGCACAAGGGAGGGATGGTGTGAATGAGTTTTCCATTTTTTTTTATTTATTTTTTTTCCCCAGGTATGGGTGTGGTCCGCTCCCTCTCCCAAGAACATCTCAAGTCTCTGCTAGGTGCGGAGCCCATCCCCCCACGTCCTGCCCTCCTCCACTTCGTTGGCGGGCGCCTTGGCCCCCTGGCGCATTGGTTGGCTTCGGGTTTGGGGCGGGTTCCCGGGCGTGCGCCGGCCCACTCCCGGCGGCCTCTTCGCGGGGCCTGGCCCCCCGGGGGTCGGCCGGGGCCCCCGTCGCGGGGGCGGGGCGCCTCTGGGGCCTCTGGCCCTCAGGGCCCATGGCCGAGACCACTTCAGCGGGGCTAGCTGCCGGCGGAGCCCACGGGCTCGTCCCCGCGGCTCTTGAGGGCGTCGGCATTGCGGTGGCTGGGGGATTTCCTCGGGGTCGTCTCTGCTCCTTCCTTGGGGGGGGGGTTGCAGATATCCTGTGTCGGCCCTTCCTGGGCGACCTGCTTTAGGGACCCCTTTGGGAGTCCGGGGTTACTGGTCCCCTGACGCCTTCCTCTGTGCTCGGGGAAGGTGGGTCTTCGGTTCTCCACAATCACTATCAAGCTGTTTCTGGATAATCTTCACCTAAACTAGTGCACTTTCACATCTCCCACAGGTGCTGGGTCCCAGGTATTAAGTGTTCACTTATATACAGTAATCTTATAATTTATTTATTTTTTTATTTATGTTCTTTCACTTTCTTTTTTCAAATATCACATTACACATGTCAGCTTACATAATAATATATATGATTTAGCAATGGCATCTAGGTGTTATTCGAGTATATCTGTTGCTTTATGTCTGTTGGTTGTGCTGTTCTTTTTGTGTCTCTTTCCAGGTGATGGAGCAGACAAAGAAGGTTTTATCATTCTCTCCCTTTTATCTCCTCTTTCTTTCACCTCTACCCTTTTTTTTTCTTTTTTTTCACTTTTTGTTCTTCCTTTACTCTCCCATTGTCATATCCATATAATTTGAAATTGTCTTTGCAGGAATCATAATAAAGCTATTTACAAGCATAAATTAAGTGGAGCACTATGGCGAAAGCTGTTCGCTCCACTTGTAAAAGCAAAATCTGTCGAGCTCTATCTGGCATTGAGACATCAATTCCTATTGCCATATTGCTAGACAGGACACTGGGAAAAAAAAAAAAAGAAAAAAAAAAGATGGTAAAATACACTTTCTATTGTTCAATCATAAGCAATAAGGTCCTGGACATAATAGAATTAAAACTCAAGTTTTAATTTAACCTGTGCACTGGGATACGCTCAATAGACCCTTTTCAGGGTGACATCATGCAACTTCCGTTCTGTGGTGAAGCAGAGTATCTTTATTTCCGCTTTCTCCGCGAGCAGTGTTTTTACATATGGATATCACACAGTCCCCCACCAATCTACCCAAATTTCGTTTGGGAGACGTGCACAGACTGGTACAAAAGCTTCCGGCAACACCACCCTCCAAACTCGACAAAGATTACAAGTTCTTTGTGGAACAACACCTGTTCGATTATGAAGGTAAGAGCTTTGTCTTCTTAGCTCTGTTCTTAGCATAGATGCTAGGATAATGATAGCTATGCTACCAACAGGACTTTTGTCATTTATTAGTTCTCTATTTCTCTATTATATTGCTACGCCAGCTTTATTGCTATATCAGCTATTCTGTTTCACAGCTTTTAGCCAATGAGTCACACCAGGGATATAGTTGATGTATAATGTTGAGCCTTTTCATACTTTGTTTTGGAACAGTGTCAAATGCTGTTGGCCACTTGGTCACAGTTAGAGCACGCTGTCACAGGTCTATGAAGAAAAATGAGGACTTTGCAGTATCCCACAAAATTCCTCTGTGGGTTCAGTGTGTTTCTCAGTCTAGTCAGTAGATTTGAAGCCTCAATTAATAAAATAATTCTGCCTATTCCTGTTAAAAGTGCAATAGTTTATGACATCAAAGACTGAGAAAGATGCTGTCAATAATGTTGCATGCACACTGCATGCACATTAATAATCAGTTCATTATAGTATTTATGGATTATGCTGCTGTCGGGGCAAACCCCTTGTGTCCTATACTGTTATTTTTCAGGAACTGACAAAAAAAACATGGAAATTTAAAAAACTTCAGACATCACACTTAATATATTTTAGTTATTTATTATATAGATACTTCATACTAGCTCTGTCCATTTTACCTTTTATCTGTCCTGTTTATCCTGCTGCCTTGCTCCGGTTCCCCTCTGCCTTACAGAACAGCCTGCTGCCGAGCTCTGGTGGGTTCTCCCCTGAACTGTCAATTCTCTGCCGAGCTGTGGACCCTGCTGCCTGTTCCTGGTTCCAACAAGTCTCTTTCTGGGCCGTCAGCTCCTGCCAACACCATCACCCTGTACCTGTGAAATTCTACCTCACTGGTTACATCACCCTCCATCCCATCAAACCTTCAATAAAGACTTTCATTTTAAGTCCCGTGTGTGTGGTTCTGGGTTCATCCATAGACAAATCGTAACAATTAGACTTAGACAACTTTATTTGTCATTTTGTATGCGCAGAGTGCGTACAGAATTAAATTTCGTTTGCATACAGTTTGAGAATTAGAGTAAATTACAGGATAAAGTGCAGCAGTGATTTAACAGTAAACAATTGAAATGTAAACAATGCAGGAGAAAGAGACAGTGTGCGATCACAGTGTACAGGTAAGTATTTTCAAAAACTATTTGTATGTGCAGAAATTAATTAATTTCTCAGATTATTTTCCTTTCATTAACAAATTGATTTTGACAGCTCTAATAAAAATGTATGTGGTGACCCACTAAAATTATCTTGGAAAAAGCTAAACAAACTTATAACTCAATTATCTTTAAGAAAGAAAGATGGAGTTTAATTTGTTAAAGACCACTTGCAGAAACCTAGGTCTCCTCGGAAGAGAAGTGCTGACTGCAGACGTAAGTGCTGCCGCGAAGGATTTTAAAGTTTGGCCCCTCGTCTCTTCTTATTGCCGTCACCCAACGGGCTCGAGTCTCAGCATCAGCCGGGAAGTGGTGAACACTGAGATATGGAAAGTTTTTTTTGTTGTTCGAACACTGAGGGACACTGCAGTAGCAGTTTCTCTGTGATTGTGCCATGCTTGGTGGATATGATGCTGCTGAGAGATGGACACAAGGAGGACAAGGGGAGAAAAAATAGATTAATTATAATACTTTTTAAAACCTTTATTTAACCAGATAAACTCCCATTGAGATTAAGATCTGTTTTTCAAAGGTTGATCTGACTAAGAGGTCAGCAGCACATGTCCTTACTAATGCAGTATAACAAAACAATTTCAGGCTTCTACTTAAAATATACAGTATTTTGCACAAAAACTAAGAAAAAAGTGCATTAATATAAGTGCAAATAATATTATGAAGAAAATTCATAATACACAGAAAATTCAGAAACAGAAGTACTGTCCAATAGACCCACGGTAGTTTTTTTTTAGGAATGAACAAAAAGACTCAAATGGAATAAGATCTTTTGAATTCAGTGACTGCAATTATATATAACACATCACCATAATCAAGTAAGGGGAACAATGTAGCAGATAAATGTCTCTTTTTTCACTCAGTGAACAAGATTTATTTCTATAATAGCAAAGCTACAGTATGTCATGTTCGGCTTAATGTGTTTCGCCCACATGCAGAAAACACTCGGGAAAAACTGATAGATTACAAAAGGTTTATTAAATTAGGATCACAGGAAGAATGCTGTCTGAGTGGAGCCGAGTCGAGACGGGAACCAAGTGGACATGGGACCGGACCAATCTGGGAAGATGGGAAGAGGATTAACATATGGAGGGGACGAGGGGAATGTGCTGCTGAACGTAAGCTTACCACTAGGTTTGAAAGCCAGACCGGGGAGGAGGAGGTGTGGACTCAGCGCTTGCTTGGTGGCGGGAACACAGGTGTCCGAGAGACCAGAGAGCGGAGGCAGAAGTGGGTCCGAGCAGCACCGGGATGTCCAGTGGTCCAGAGCAGCACCGAGATGTCCAGGGGTCCAGAGCAGCGGGAGTCACCAGTAGATGTCCGGAGGGAACAGAATCCCAGAACGAGAAACTGACTCGAGAGGAACTCAGAGGAGCGGGCACGAGAGGAGGACTTGGAGTTGTTGACACAGGAGGAGGACTTCGGGACGAACAGAGGAACCTGGGAAACACAGAGGTAAGAGCGTTTTAGTTCTTTGTTAGAGATCGCAAAGCTAGAGGCCACGACTGATTGCATACCACGACGGTAACACTCTGGCATCTTCCCGCTGTCTGTGTGCTGCTTAAATGGAGCTGCCTGGTGCTGCTCAACCGTCCGCAGGTGTGTGGGCTCCGCCCACTGGCCAACACCGAACACCTGTGGAAAAAAGGCAAGGGCAGCAGAACCGGTAGCAAGCTCCACAGCCCTGCTGACTGAGTCCTGACACAGTAATCATTTTATAACATCTACATCAGATTAATGATAGGTAAAGTAAGCTAACAAGCTGCTGCATGTTAGCTTTGATCTTCATGTTACTGTCCCGATCAAAGCATCTATATAACAGCAATGATTGCTACCAATACAAAGAGGAAGAAAAAGATAGTCAATACGACACGCTTAATATTGTGGTCTCAGTCTTACCTTATGAAACCGCGCTGATTATCAGTGAAACACGTCTTTACCTCCCGAATTTTCTATGTAAAAGCATGTAGCCAGATGTAAAGATACCCTGCTCCGCTTCAAAACGGAAGTTGAGTGACGTCATGTGAAAAGGGTCTATTGGCTGTCTTAAGAAATTATTAACCAGCTCCGATCCATCTGCCAAGGAACTCAAAAAGGTAGAGAGAAAGGAAAAGTATGAGAACACAGGCCATCCAGATCACATCCCATTAAAGTTGTTCAGTAGTATATGGCTAGAAATAACTGTCTGTGTTTTACCTTAAAGATGTTTGATACCAGTCTGTGGCCCCATGAGATGGACATGTACTGACATGCAACAGATCAGGCAAACATGAGATTGGAGTTAAGACTTCATATTCAAGGCTTTCATGTGTGTTACAAGTCCTCTAAGTCTCCTCTAAGTCTTGCTTCGACTTTCTGTCCTCCCTTTGAGGCACATGCAAATAGTCTATCAAACTGGTTTCCCAGCGAGCATACAAACACACAGGCATATCAGGATTTTGTGTCATAAGTAGAGACACTAAAGAAGGAACCCCATCCAAAACTGCCCCTCTAAATAGTGATTTGTTTTAGGATCCACACCTGTGTGTTTGATCCATTTCTCTGCAGCTTGAGTTATGTAATCTGTAGGACGCTGTTGCAGGTCCCAGGAGAATTCAGGAAGCTCTACTGATGTGGATAATGGAAAGTGCTGTGTAATTGCAACTTCCAAGGAAGAAATTACTGAAGACAATAAAGTTTCATCAGGCATATGGGACATTTGAGCAACATTTTCAATGGCAGCTATTACAGACGCAGACACAAAAAGTCTTAAAATGGCTCTAAAATCACCCAGAGCCAGTTGTAAGCCTTTGGTTAAATCTTGTAATTTAACCAGCCATGATCGACCACCAGCACCTATGCTGGGGAGTTTATTCACCAGAAGTTGCACATCACCAAGTGAACAAGTAGAAAATTCCTCTGGTCTTAAATTACTGTGTGACAAGGGCATCTGCATTTTGTTAGGACTTTGAAAATGTGGATACATATACTGAATAATTTGGGGACCGTCCTGTGATTATCCAGTAATATTTCCCGTTTCTACTGATTCCTGCCATTATGTAATATCAGTATCTATAATAAAATAATGCAAGCCATGAACATTTGTCATAGATTCCTCAATTGTAGCTGCTTCATTTGAAGATGACTTCAAAACCGACTCATTGTAACAAGGAGCTGAGCAGGCTGGACTCAAATGACAACTCAGATTCATACAGTTTCCAAGATTTGGGTGTTTAATGATGGTCCAAGGGTCGGTACACAGAGAATCAGTCAAAAAAGGCAGATGTATCCAAAAACACTGGGCAGAGGCAGAGTCGTGGCACAAAAAGGTTCAAAAATCACTAGAAGCTCAGGGAGAAAGGGCTGGAACGCTTGCTGGAATAGGCTAGACGAACTGGCAAGGAAAGAAGGGCACCAACTGCTTAAATACACTGGAGGAGAAGATAGGTAACAGGTGTGATCAATCAGGCTGGTGAAGGGCAGGCAGCAGAGGTGGGGCAAAACAAGTTGCCATGTCACAGTACCTCCCTCCTAATGGCCGGCACCGGACGGCCCAGGAAGATCAGGATGCCGTCGGTGAAAATCCCTCACCAGGTCAGGATCCAGAATATCCCTGGAAGAGACCCACGATCACTCCTCAGGTCCAAAGCCCTCCCAGTCCACAAGGTACTGCCTCCCACAACCCCTGCAACATACAGCCAACAACTTCCTCACTGTGTAGGCCAAACCACCATCAATGAGCCGGGGGGTGGAGGGGGTCTGGAGGCTGGGACTAAGGGGCTCTCCTTGGCTGGCTTGATGTTGCTCACGTGGAAACTTGGATGAATTCTCATGGATCTGGGAAGGGTTAGTTTTACAGCCACAGGATTAAGGATTTTGGAAATTGGGAATGGGCCGATAAAACGAGGAGCCAACTTACGACATTCTGTCCTTAGTGGGAGGGTACGAGTCGCTAGCCAGACTCTTTGTACAGGGTGGTACACAGGGCTTGCCACTCTGTGACGGTCAGCCAACCGTTTCTGCCGAGCCGTGCTCTGGAGGAGGGCTCTACGAGCTCGAGCCCATGCAGCACGACAGCGGCGGACAAGGGATAGGGCTGAAGGAACATTAGCCTCTTGTTCCAGGGCAGGAAACATGGGAGGCTGGAAACCAAACACACACTGAAAAGGAGACATGCCAGTAGAAGAGCAAGGCAATGTGTTATGTGCATATTCTACCCATATGAGATGCTTGCTCCAGGTCGAAGGGTTCTGGGATGCCAGACACCGAAGGCCCTTTTCCAGCTCCTGATTGAGTCTCTCAGTCTGCCCATTAGATTGAGGGTGATATCCCGAAGAGAGGCTGATGGTGGCCCCCAGTAGAGAACAAAAGTCTTTCCAGAAACGTGAAATGAATTGGGGACCCCTGTCTGAAACAATATCCTTAGGAAATCCAAGGAGACGAAATACATGCATTAACAAAACATTTGCAGTTTCTTTAGTTGAAGGTAACTTGGGCAGAGGAATAAAGTGTGCCATTTTACAAAATCTGTCCACCACTGTAAGAATAGTAGTATTACCCTCAGATGGAGGAAGACCTGTAACGAAGTCCAGAGAGATGTTAGCCCATGGTCGGGATAGAACAGGTAATGGCTGCAGAAGCCCAGAGACAGGTCCACGACCAGACTTATTACGGGCACAAATAGGACATGCAGAGACATATTCTCTTACATCTTTTCCTATACCTGGCCACCAAAAACGCTGCCGGACCACAAAAATCGTGCGACTGACGCCAGGATGGATTTTGAGGCGGGATGTGTGGGCCCAGTGTATGACCTGTGACCTCAAGGCTTCAGGGACAAAGAGCCGATTAGGGGGACAAGCTTCAGGAACCTGGAGACCTCTAAGTGCGTCCTTCACTCTCTCCTCAATCTCCCAGGTCACTGCTGCAACTATACATGAAGGAGGCAAAACAGAGGATGCAACCTCCGGACTTCTGGCTCAAATAGACGGGATAGGGCATCAGGTTTGAGGTTCTTGGAGCCGGGTCTAAATGAAACTGTAAAGTTGAAACGGTTAAAGAAAAGGGCCCACCTGGCTTGTCTGGGGTTGAGTCTCTTAGCTTTCTTAATGTACTCAAGATTTTTGTGATCTGTCCAGACCAAAAAGGGGTGTTCAGCCCCTTCTAACCAGTGTCTCTACTCTTCCATTGCTATCTTCATGGCCAAAAGTTCTCTGTCTCCAACATCATAGTTTCTTTCTGAGGGGGACAATTTCCTAGAAAGAAATGCACAAGGGTGGAGTCTATCATCCTTCACCGCACGCTGAGAGAGGACTGCACCTACCCCTAAGTTAGAAGCATCCACCTCCAAAATAAACTGGCGGTGAGGATCTGGAAGAGTGAGGACTGGGGCAGATGTAAACAGTTCTTTTAATCTTAGGAAAGATTCTTGTGCTGCTGAAGACCACTCAAACCATATCTTGTTTGATGTTAAGGCATGCAAGGGAGCAGCAATGGAGCTGAAGTTGCGGATGAACTTTCTATAAAAATTGGCAAAGCCGAGGAATCTTTGCAGCTGCTTCCAGCTAGATGGTGTGGGCCACTCAGTCACAGCAGTAACTTTAACTGGATCCATCTCAATCTCACCTTCTGAAATGATAAAACCCAGGAAGGACACAGTGTGTACATGGAAATCACACTTCTCAGCCTTGAAATAGAGTTTTGCATCTAGAAGTCGCTTGAGCACTTCCCGGACATGCTGAATATGGGTCTGTTCATCAGGAGAGAAAATCAGAATGTCATCAAGATAAACAAAGACGCAGACATTGAGTAGATCACGAAGGACATCATTTACTAGGGCCTGAAATACAGCAGGTGCATTGGTCAAACCAAAAGGCATAACTAAATACTCATAATGCCCACTGGGAGTATTAAAAGCAGTCTTCCACTCGTCCCCTGCTCGTATTCTCACTAAATGATAGGCATTGCGCAAGTCTAGCTTTGTGAAAATAGTAGTGTCCTTTAACAGTTCGAAGGCTGTAGAGATAAGGGGAAGTGGGTATCTGTTCTTTATTGTGATCTCATTTAGACCACGGTAGTCAATGCATGGCCGAAGTGTCTTATCCTTCTTTTCCACAAAGAAAAAAACAGCTCCTGCTGGGGATGAGGACGGCCTTATAATGCCTGCCTTAAGAGAGGAGTCCACATAATCATTCATTGCCTTCATCTCGGGACCTGACAAAGAATATAATCTTCCTCTAGGTGGTGAAGTGCCAGGCAGAAGGTCGATTGCGCAATCAGAAGGGCGATGTGGGGGCAGAGCAGTGGCCTTAGCTTTGTTGAAAACTTCACGGAGATCACGGTAACATTCTGGTACCTTGGAAATGTCAGGATAATCCACTGGGTCATCAACAGGTTTTCTAGAGGGAGGAGTTGGAGCCAAGGAGGAAGGTCTTGAAGCAGCGAAACAAGTTGTTCTGCAGTCCTCGTGCCAAGAGAGCACTCGTCCAGATACCCATTCAATCTGGGGGTTGTGTTTGACCAACCAGGGAAGCCCCAGAACTACAGGCTGTTGAGGCAAACTGAACAGGTGAAAACTCAGGTACTCTGAATGGCCATCTGGGAAAGAGAGGAGAACAGGTTCAGACTTTTGAGTAACTTGGCATAACAAACTCCCATCTAGAGCATGAGCCTCAAGGGGTCTTTCCAAAGGGAACAGTCCTAACCCAAGGTTCTTTGCCAAGGTGGAGTCTAAAAAATTGGCATCAGAGCCTTAATCTATCAGAGCAGAATGGGTGACTGAACTCAGGGATGACGTTAACTTTACTTGTGGTAAAACACGAGAGGGATCAGAATTAAATACTGTATGACTCACCCGTGCTTCACTGGTGAGTCAGACCCTATAACTGGGCAGGAGATCAAGAAATGTCCTTTCTGTCCACAATAGATGCATCTCCCCTCCCTCATGCGGCACTGTCGCTCCTCCGGAGACAATCGAGTCCTTCCAAGCTGCATAGGTTCCTCCTCAGCTGCAGAGGTGACACCAGGTAATGCAGAAGACTTATTGTTGCTGGGTGAAAAATTAAAGTATGAGCTCAGATGATCCCCCTGGACAGCAGGAGAAAATCTGAGTCTGGGCCTCTCAACAGCTTGGTCCCTCAGCCTCTTGTCCGTCCGGATTGCCAAGGAAATGAGGGAGTCCAGATCCTTAGGAAGATCTAGTGGGATCAACATACGTTTAACAGAGTCCGCCAACCCCGTTAGGAAGGAATCGAATAGAGCTGCATCATTCCAGTCGCTCTCTGCAGCTAATGTGCGGAACTCAATAGCATAGTCAGAGGTGGACCTTCTGCCTTGGTGAAGACCCATGAGGGGCCTGGATGCTTCTCTGCCAGCAGCAGTACGTTGAAAAATCTTAGAAAAGGTTTCTGAAAAAAACTTTTAAAGACTCACATATAGGTGATCCTCTGCTCCACTCTGCCGTGGCCCAGGCTTGTGCTCTGCCAGTCAGGTGAGAAATCACAAATGCCACTTTGGACCTTTCAGTGGGGTAAGCTGACTTCTGTAACTCAAAGTGGAGACTACACTGGGTTAAAAAGGCTTTACAATCTCCTGAGTGTCCAGAAAATCGTTCCGGTTAGGCTAGGTGAGGCGTGGCAGAACTAAGTGTGTCATCACTAGGAGGAGAAGGATCCACAGAGGGGGTGGTTGACACAGGGCCGGTAACTGTAGCATCATTAACTTGAAGACATTTAACTTGGTCAGATAAAAGACGCAGTTGCTCACCCAGAGAAGCCATTACTGTCTGCTGCCTGTCTGCCATGGCCAAAAGGTCCAGACGGTATTGTGCAAGTTGCTCCTGCTGAGCTTGTAGCCGCTCACCCTGAAGTCGGAGAGCAGTGCGAACAGGGTCTGAGTTGTCTGAGTCCATGTTATGGCCAGTTCGTACTGTAACAAGGAGCTGAGCAGGCTGGACTCAAATGACAACTCAGATTCATACAGTTTCCAAGATTTGGGTGTTTAATGATGGTACAAGGGTCGGTACACAGAGAATCAGTCAAAAAAGGTAGATGTATCCAAAAACACTGGGCAGAGGCAGAGTCGTGGCACAAAAAGGTTCAAAAATCACTAGAAGCTCAGGGAGAAAGGGCTGGAACGCTTGCTGGAATAGGCTAGATGAACTGGCAAGGAAAGAAGGGCACCAACTGCTTAAATACACTGGAGGAGAAGATAGGTAACAGGTGTGATCAATCAGGCTGGTGAAGGGCAGGCAGCAGAGGTGGGGCAAAACAAGTTGAAATGTCACACTCATGACTAAATACAGGGTTAACAAAATCTGTCAAATCAACCGCAATATCCTTTTGCCCACACTATTAAGGTACATTTTAACCTTAACTTTTAACTTTTTAGTTTTGCTTACTCGTGTTTTTCCCAGGCCTGCAAATGAGCAAAAGCTGATAGGGTTTACTACTCTCTATTAATTAGCTAGGTTTAAGTCTGACGGATTATATCTATTTATTTATCTAATATAACTAGGGCTATCAAACAATGAAAACCTTTAAATCACTATTTAATCACAAATTATATTTTATTTCTGAAAGTGTATACATTCATTAGGCATTTTAAAATGCTATTTTGCAATAGATAACGCTAGTTAAAATTACACTCTAACAGAAAGCATCTTCCTTTTTTGTTTTTCCCAATTTGTAATACCTCAAACAGATGTTTAATGTTCTCCCAAATTTTCAACAACCTTTCCAAACTTCTAACCTCTTTCTAACTTTTAGGCTACAGTTTAAAATAAAAAATTTCTCCAAAGCTCACCAAGATGCAGCCGGCCGTGCGCTTCCCAATGCAACTCACCCAATCAGCTTGCAGCCAATACCTCAAATCGCTTGTCTGCATTGAAACTTCACCTGCACTTCAACAAACATCATTAATGCATCAACCTTTTTTTCCAATGATTTCCAAATTCCCCTTAGTTCTTTACCCATATTTTTACCCATCACTTTTTACTTAACCAAATGCACTCTGCTCCACAGCACTTCTCTTTCTTATCTTGGGGCCCACGCACATGGGGAAATTGACACCCCCATGAAGACACACACACACACACACACACACACACACACACACACACACACAGACCCAAGCAGAAATACACACAGAGACACCCACACTTTGCAGATCCGCAGGCCCCACCAGTGTCTCTTTAGCTCACTCCCAGCTTGGATCCCATTCACAACCGAGACATTCAAAATGTTGGACAAGACATAACAAACATTAATATTTAGACACAGCAAGCGCGCAAAGAGGGTCCGGTCCTTTTCTGCAACCCTTCCGTTCGACAGAACTTCCTCACTTATTTTGATACCTCCTTAGTCTAACTGTCGTGCTCCAGAATCCCATTCTGGAGATAGGGAACAATCCAAATTGTCCCCCTCGGGCCCCTTATTTCATCTCTATTCTTCTTATAACAGTTTCTCTATTCCCTGCTTCTTGATGAGCGTCCCTAATTCTCAAGAGGTAGCGCACCCCTCAGCCCTAAAATCCCCAGTTTGTCAGTCTGGTTTCCGTGTGGCCAATCCCCCGGATATATTTTTTGTCTTTGTGTTATATCTTTTTTTGATATATTTTGTTTTATTGTAGGTTTCGACATCCACACCACTTACAGCTTCTTGGCTTTTATTCTCTTGAAAGTTTCTATCTTATTTTACGTTTTTTTGACATGGACATACACAGAAATCCCATTCAATCCTTTCTTGGTTTCAACATAAATTCCATTCAATCCTATCATATTAATATCTCTGTTCAACCTCTTATATTTTGAGAAGAGAACGTCTCATCCACAGCACCACTTTCAATTTAGCCTAAACATCTAACATTTCACCAATGGAGAATGAAGGTCTCCTTACCTGTTTTGGGTCGACCCTGTGATGCTATTGACAAGCCTCCCTTCGTGTCCAATATTCAAACAGTTCCTCTGCTTACTGCCAAAATCCGGGTCACGGCACAATATTAAAGAATGGGTTTACCGGCCTGCTACTACATATCTATTGAAAACATAAAAAATAAATGAAGAAAGCATTGATCAGAGGTAAAACATTGTAATATGGATATTTAATTTATAGAAATTAAATATGGAGACAGAGTTTACATTATCAATCAAGATGATTTCACCGCGCGGTGGAGAAGTCTGTCTGAAGTAAGTTTTGGACAAACACTCTTTTTATTAACTTTAGAGCTCCTCCTGCAAAGCTCAAGGGGGAGGATGATTGACCCCCTCTCCTTCTGAAAAAAACGCCCTGTTGTTCTACCCAGCAACAGAGGGGAGACACACCTTCTGTCTGACTAAGATATTTTCTTAACAGCACAGAGGTGTTTATCCTCAGATATTTTGTTTGTTTCGTCCTGTAAATAAAAGTGCCAAATGCTACCATAACTGTTTTTTCCAATTCTCGCCTTTTCACACCATAAAACTGTCATGATTTGTCTTTGGATGAACCCGGAAACAGCACACACACACAGAGCTAGTCCTTAAAGTTAGTTTATTGAACAGGTTGGAAGGTGAATGACGAGAGGAACCAGAGTCTTTTATGGACGGAGATGAAGGGTGCAGAAGCTGGCTGACAGGAAGAGTGCGGGGAGACTGACCAGGGAGGAAAGCCGGAGCTGAAGACTTGAGATCAGGGTGGAGCACTTGAGACCAGGATAACAGAACCGAGAGCTTGAGACCGTGGAGCAACTGCTGGAACTTGAGAACGTGGGACAACTTGTTGGAACTTGAACGTGGAGCAGCTGCAGGAACTTGAGAACGTGGAACAGAACGTGGAACAGCTGCAGGAACTTGAGAACGAGGAACAGAATGTGGAACAGCTGCGGGAACTTGAGAACGTGGAACTGAACTTGAGACCATGGAACTGCTGGAGAACTTGAGACCGTGGAACTGAACTTGAGACCGTGGAACTGCTGGAGAACTTGAGTAGAACGGAACCCAGGAGACGTGAACAGTAGGAGCAAATGTGAGCACAAACAGAAGCGTGTCTAGAGTTGAGGCTGGCTGGAACGAAACTGAAGTAAGGCTTCTGACGGAGCAAAACGTGAAATTTAAACTGATGCAGGGTTCTGGCAGAGACTGAGCAGGGGAAGAACACTACGGACCGGCGAGCAAGAACAGACTGAGGTGAGTATAAATAAGGACGGGCCAACGACAGCGTCAGAGGGAAGGAACGGGCCAACGGAAACGCCAAGGGGAAGGAACGGGCGTACGGAAACGCCAGAGCAAGGAACGGGCGTACGGAAACGCCACAGCAAGGAACAGGCATACGGAAACGCCAGAGCAAGGAACGGGCGTGTCGAAACGCCAGGGGGAAAGACCGGGCGCATGGAAACGCCAAGGGAAGGAACAGGCGTATGGAAACGCCAAGGGGAAAAGACCGGGCGTATGGAAACGCCAAGGGAAGGAACGGGCGTGTGGAATTGCCAGGGGAAGAGACCGGGCGTATGGAAACGCCAAGGGAAGGAACGGGCGAATGGAGACGCCAAGGGAAACACAGCCGGAGCGTGAGGGAAACGCTGAGGCCCAGGGGACGAGATCGCCAGGGCGTGAGGGAACCGCCGGGGTGCAAGGGAGAAGTTCGCCGGGGCGTGATGGAACCGCCGGGGCGCAAGGGAAAAGGATCGCCAGGGCATGAGGGAAACGCCGGGGCGTTAGAGAAAAGATTACCAGGGCGTGAGGGAAACGCCGGAGAGCAAGGGAGAAGTTTGCCGGGGCGTGAGGGAAACGCTGGGGCGTTAGAGAAAAGATTACCAGGGCGTGAGGGAAACGCCGGAGCGCAAGGGAGAAGTTCGCCGGGGCGTGAGGGAAACGCCGGGGCGTTAGAGAAAAGATTGCCAGGGCGTGAGGGAAACGCCGGGGCGCAAGGGAGAAACTCGCCAGGGCTTGAGGGAAACGCCAGGGCGCTAGGGAAAAGATCGCCAGGGCGTGAGGGAAATGCCGGGGCGCTAGGGAAAGATCGCCAGGGCATGAGGGAAACACCAGGGCGCTAGGGAAGAAGGATCGCCGGGGCGTGAAGAAAACGCCGAGGCGTTAGAGAAAAGATTGCCTGGGTGTGAGGGAAACGCAGGGGCGCAAGGGAAGAAATTGCCGGGGCTTGAGGGGAATTTCTAAAATACCAGGGACCAGAGGGCGTCCTAACACGCCGGGAACACGAAATCTAAGCACTAGGAGTCAGAGGGCGTCTTAACATGCAGGGAACACGAAATTTAAACACTAGGAATCAGAGGACGTCCTAACATGCCGGGAACACGAAATCTAAGCACTAGGAGTCAGAGGGCGTCTTAACACGCCGGGAACACGAAATTTAAACACTAGGAATCAGAGGGCGTCCTAACACGCCAGGAACACGAAATCTAAGCACTTGGAGTCAGAGGGCGTCTTAACACGCTGGGAACACAAAATTTACAGTGGTCAGAGGGCGTCCTAACACGCCGGGAGACACGAAAACTGACCACTAGGAGACAGGGGAACAGAACAGCGACACCTGGGGAAAATAAGCAAAATGAAAACCACGGAGTGCTAGAGAGGACTAGACTAACCTAACTGGGCAAAACTAATATAAGGAAACAGGAGAAGTGAAACGTAGGGACCTTGGAAAGCGCAGGGACCTAAAAGAAAGCAGGGACCTTTCAAAACGCAGGGACCTCTTAGGAGCGCAGGGACCCTTTAAGAACGCAGGGACCTAAAAGAGCGCAGGGACCTTTTAGGAGCGCAGGGACCTTTTAGGAGCGCAGGGACCTTTTTAGAACGCAGACAGCGCAGGAACCCAAACAGCGCAGGAACCCAAACAGCGCAGGAACTAAGACACACAGACATTAAGGGGATAAAACAACAAAACTAGAAAAACAAATACGGAACTAAAACCTGAATTAACAAACTTGACAGGGATCCACAGGGCTAAACAGAAAACTACTGGGCCAAACAGGAACTACAGGGGCTAGGCAGGAACTACAGGACTAAAACAAAAAAATCTAAACAAAACCAGGAATCTAGGAAGAAAAACCAAAAACTAGAGAAAAACTTTAAAACAAAACAGGGAGACAAGGGCAAAATACTGGTAACTAATGTAAAACTAGATTACTAAACTAGAAATAACAAGAAAACACCTGGAAAACTAGGGTAAAAACTAGAATTGTAAAGCTAAACCCGGAGGCTAAAGGCTAACCTAGAACAGAACTGGAAAAAGCAAAATAGAAACTCTAATACTCTAAAGAAAACGAAAAACTCCTAAATAATTCTAAAGCACAAAAAATCCTAGGTAAACCAAAACTAAAGTTAAGCCTAAATAAATTAACAGAAAGCAAAACAACAAACCAAACTAAAGAACTCAAAGGAACACTGAAAAACTCTAAAACCAAAGAATGTTAAGTAACTCAAAACCCCAGGGCCAAAATAACTCAAAAAAACAACTGAAACTAGAAAAAACGCTGGGCAGCATAGTCTATACATGCTGGGCAGCGGCAACAGTTATGCTGGCAGCGGTGACTGGAAGCGCCGCCTTCAATTGCTGGGCAGCGTCGAGGACGGGCGTCGAGGACGGGCCTCGCGGAGAGCGATCCCGGAAAACACGAGGAGAGGCAGGGCGTCGCCACACAGCGATCTGGGCAGGACGAACCGGAAGCGGGGTATCCATGGAGTCCCCGAGCAGAGACGGAGCAGATCCTGCCAGCTTTTGCACCAAGCTCTGTGTGTGCTCGGGTTCATCCTTTTGGCCGGTCCATAATGTCATGATTTGTCTTTGGATGAACCCGGACACAGCACACACACAGAGCTTGTCCTTAAAGTGAGTTTATTGAACAGGTTGGAAGGTGAATGACGAGAGGAACCAGAGTCTTTTATGGACAGAGATGAAGGGTGCAGAAGCTGGCTGACAGGAAGAGTGCGGGGAGACTGAGCAGGGAGGAACACCGGAGCTGAAGACTTGAGACCAGGGTGGAGCACTTGAGACTAGGATAACAGAACCGAGAGCTTGAGACCGTGGAGCAACTGCTGGAACTTGAGAACGTGGGACAACTTGTTGGAACTTGAACGTGGGACAACTTGTTGGAACTTGAACGTGGAGCAGCTGGGGGAACTTGAGAACGTGGAACAGAACGTGGAAAAGCTGCAGGAACTTGAGAACGAGGAACAGAACGTGGAACAGCTGCGGGAACTTGAGAACGTGGAACTGAACTTGAGACCGTGGAACTGCTGGAAAACTTGAGTAGAACAGAACCCAGGAGACGTGAACAGTAGGAGCGAACGTGAGCACAAACAGAAGCGTGTCTAGAGTTGAGGCTGGCTGGAACGAAACTGAAGTAAGGCATCTGACGGAGCAAAACATGAAAACTAAACTGATGCAGGGTTCTGGCAGAGACTGAGCAGGGTAAGAGGATTCGTCCCCCCTGTCTCTATGGTCCTATGTATTTTACGGGGACATGGCGCAACATGCTCCCTAAATTCAGGGAACTCACGTGGAGCCAGTAGAGCGTTCATTTGAACGGGCCGCCAGGGCTCATAGAAGTCCTTAGGGAGCAAATGCAATACTGAACGTTGGCCACTGGATGGCAGCCTTACCTTACGTTTTTGAGAATGTCAGTAGGGTCCAATGGGTGACAGGAGGCTATCAAATGGGTTCTATTGGGTTAGGGTTAGTACTGGGCGTGCAGTATATGTATGTATGTATGTGTGTGTGTGTGTGTGTGTGTGTGTGTGTGTGTGTGTGTGTGTGTGTGTGTGTGTGTGTGTGTCCATTAGGGTGTAAAGTGTGACATGTGGTAATTAAACGTCTGTTATTTGGTTAGACCAAGTGTTTTGGTACATGCAGTCCAATGTATCAGTGTGTGCGTTATGGATGTTGGTTCTCCAGGACCCAGAGTCTGTTCCAGGACCCTGGAGGTTCCTCCAGGACCCAGAGTCGGTTCCAGGGAGGGGGGGTGTTAGCTCCAGGGAGTTTGTTGCGGGCCAGTGGTGCCTCCTTCCTGGACACATGACCTCCGTGGTGCCCCCCCTGGTTCCTCCAGGACCCTGGAGGTTCTTCCAGGACCCTGGAGGTTCCTCCAGGACCCAGAGTCTGTTCCAGGGAGGGGGTGTTAGCTCCAGGGAGGTTGTTGCGGGCCAGTGGTGCTTCCTTCCTGGACACATGACCTCCGTGGTGCCTCCCCTGGTTCCTCCAGGACCCTGGAGGTTCCTCCAGGACCCAGAGTCTGTTCCAGGGAGGAGGTGTTAGCTCCAGGGAGTTTGTTGCGGGCTAGTGGTGCTTCCTTCCTGGACACATGACCTCCGTGGTGCCTCCCCTGGTTCCTCCAGGACCCTGGAGGTTCTTCCAGGACCCTGGAGGTTCCTCCAGGACCCAGAGTCTGTTCCAGGGAGGAGGTGTTAGCTCCAGGCAGTTTGTTGCGGGCTAGTGGTGCTTCCTTCCTGGACACATGACCTCCGTGGTGCCTCCCCTGGTTCCTCCAGGACCCTGGAGGTTCTTCCAGGACCCTAGAGGTTCCTCCAGGACCCAGAGTCTGTTCCAGGGAGGAGGTGTTAGCTCCAGGGAGGTTGTTGCGGGCTAGTGGTGCTTCCTTCCTGGACACATGACCTCCGTGGTGCCTCCCCTGGTTCCTCCAGGACCCTGGAGGTTCCTCCAGGACCCAGAGTCTGTTCCAGGGAGGGGGTGTTAGCTCCAGGGAGGTTGTTGCGGGCCAGTGGTGCCTCCTTCCTGGACACATGACCTCCGTGGTGCCCTCCCCTGGTTCCTCCATGGTCCCAGATTGAACCGAGCCAAAAACCCTAGTAATCCCATGTGGAATGTAATGCTTTTCGTGTTGGAGTTTGCCCTGTAATGTAAAATGCTGCCCCCTGTCCCATACTAAATTCAGCCTTTTGTACATAGTGGTTCTGTAAGACCATCATAGTGTAGCACTGTCCAGTCCCTGGTTCCTCCATGGTTCCCCCCAGGCCCTGACCCTCCTCTGGCCGCCCCTGGTCCTCCGTGGTTCCCCCCCAGGCCCTGGCCCTCCTCTGGCCGCCCCTGGTCCTCCATGGCCCCACCAGGCCTTGGTTCTGGTTCCCCCCCAGGCCCTGGCCCTCCTCTGGCCGCCCCTGGTCCTCCATGGCCCCACCAGGGTCTGGTTCTGGTTCCCCCCCAGGCGCTCGCCCTCCTCTGGCCGCCCCTGGTCCTCCATGGCCCTACCAGGCCCTGGTTCTGGTTCCCCCCAGGCCCTGGCCCTGCTCTGGCCACCCCTGGTCCTCCATGGTTCCCCCCCCCAGGCCCTGGCCCTCCTCTGGCCGCCCCTGGTCCTCCGTGGTTCCCCCCCAGGCCCTGGCCCTCCTCTGGCCGCTCCTGGTCCTCCATGGTTCCAGAATGAGCCAAGGACAATTGCAATCCCATGTGGAATGTATTGTCTTCCATGTTGTAGTTTGCCCTGCAATGTAAAATGCTGCCCTCTGTCACATATAAAATGCATCCTTTTGTACATAGTGATTCTGTATGATATATCTCCGTGGAAGTGTATGTGGGTGGGGGATGGGCGACAGGCCATGTATCCATTTCCCCCCTGTTTCTCTGGAGGATAAAATCAACTAATAGGGGCTTCTCCGTGGAAGTGTATGCAGGCCTACAGTGTTCTTTTCCTGGGTACAATAATCTCCATGTTCCCCCTGGTTCTCTGGAGGTCCAAGCGGCTGCTCCATGGAACTTATTGCGGGCCTAAAATGCTTCGTCCCTGGGTACAATAATCTCCATGTTCCCCCTGGTTCTCTGGAGGTCAAAGGGGCCCTCTGGAGGTCCAAGTGGCTGCTCCATGGAACTAATTGCAGGCCTAAAATGCTTCGTCCCTGGGTAGGTAGATTAAAAGAAAAAAAAAATTGGCAGCCCAAGTGGGAATCGAACCCCGCTCTCCCAGGTGGGGGGGGGGGGGGGGGCTTCCTAGCCACCAGACTATCATGTGTCTGCACAAAATTTCCGGAAAACTATTATATAATGTACCCTGGTTGCCATGGCAACGGTTAAATGGCTATTAGCTTAGCCACACCCTTTAGCCTCCTATTGGTCCATTAATAATTATTCCTATGTCATCGGTGACGTCATTGACCATTGTAAAATTGAGAAAAACAAACTAGCCAAGGCTGGTTTCACACCCTGCTCCTTTGGGTGGGAGCCCATGTTGTTAACCACACTGCTGCACCCCTTAGGCCCTATATATAGGGCACTTAACATATGCTCCTTACATATGTTAAGTGCTGCCACCTGTAACAAAGTGACCCTCTAACCTCGATGCCGCCAAGTGTCCCATTCAGTGTACTGCGGTTTGTACATAATGTTAAATGCTGCCCACTGGCCTATGTATAATCCTGCCTTTTGGCCTATATTAAAATGCTGCCCACTGGCCTATGTATAATCCTGCCTTTTGGCCCATATTAAAATGCTGCCCACTGGCCTATGTAAAATCCTGCCTATTGTACATATGGTAATATGTACAATATGGTCCCATATATAGTCCCGCCAAGTGTACACAATGCCACCTGGTGGCGGTTTAACGGTACTACAACCCCTAACTAAAGTTTTGAGCCATCGGGGACCATTTATTTGTGATTTTTGTGAATTTTGACTTTTTTGGGGGGCTGTAGCGGGGGTCCTGGTTGGCTTTAAAAATATGGGACTTTGGGCAGATGGGAGACGAGGGATGGGACTTTCATAGCATTACACCCAAATGTCCCTGTGACAGTTGGTTAGCCCACAATTGATTTTTGAAAATGGCCCTCGAGTGCTGCCCTTTGTACAAAAAATAACCTGTCACCCTAATTAGGGGAAGAACACTACGGACCGGCGAGCAAGAACAGACTGAGGTGAGTATAAATAAGGGTGGAACCAGGTGAGAGCAGTAGAAGGTTGATTGCAGCCTGACAGGTGGAATTAATTATACTGAGCAGGGAAGGGAGAGAGGCAGCGAGGCTCAGACTGCAGCCTACAAGCTGCATCCTGACAAAAACTATATGTGGTTAACATGCAGATTATTATAGTTCTCAAGAAAGAAAAGGTAAAATGTATAGTAGTAAATGTAACAAATGGCTTCCCTTCTCTGGTATTTCTACCATTTCACTGAAAGAATTAACTGAACTAACTGCACATAATTTATAGATTAATCACTGTAAAGGTAGGCAGACAATAACTTTTCCTTAATGATCAATGCTGTTGAGGTTAGTAGGTGCAACAAAGTAGCTCAAACCTATTCCCTTTACTGTTACTAATATATAAAAATTATGTTTTCATTTTAATTATTTACAGAGAAATAGTCACAATTTCAACGTGATCACATGTTTAATACCATCCTCAATGTTGTTTTTTTTAAAGATAAAAGTAGGAAATAGGCTGTCAATTTTAAAAAACCTACCAGTTGGCACAGACGCTCAACGTCGGACTTTTTATTAAAATTACGCACTAACTCTGTAATCAGGCCACATAGGGAAGCTTAAAAGTATAATGTTCTCACCTCAAACGATCTGAAAACGTACTTTTGAAGAACAACAGAAGAACAACAGCAGCAGAAAAGGGAGTGTTTAACTTACACTGTGAGCTCTGTTTGCGCTGTCTGGAATCAAGCTGTGGCTGTGGTGCATTCTTAGACAGTTAGTGTGAAGAACGCATGCGCGGCTCCTATCTTCGCACTCTGCTCCATTAACCAGCCTTGGAAACCGTGACGTCAGACCACTTTTGTGAATTTGTATTCTCAAAGAAAAAATCTGTATTCTCAAGCAGCCGCTGGTGTTTGTGTTCATGGAGAATAAAGCACAAATTTAAACTTGAAATTTGTATATATTAGTTATTGAAGTTGTAACTATTTAAACTGTATGTTGTATCTTTTGATTGTGATTTCAATTATTATGAGTTTACAAACGTTTGTTATGCACAACTTCTGACTAATATGGACACAACTATCCTTTGATGTACAAGTCTATTTTGACAGTGATCTTACCTCATATGTACGACCAGATTGAAGTCTCCGCCCACAATGTACTGACCCCCTATTGCAGCTAGTTTCATAATCAAATTGTTAAAGAATAACGGGTCATCATAATTAGGTCCATATATGTTCACCGATGCTATCTTATTCCTATTTATTTCACAGTTTACAAGCAAAAATCTGCCATTTTTATCCTTTTCAACTGAATTTAGTTTAAAGTTCAGCCGTTTGTTAAAGGCATACTATGCAACATTTTTCAGTTAATTGATGTGTTCCATACCGTTTTGGATGATTAAATGAGTCATTTCAGGTCGAACAAAGGTTTTCTCGGCCGCCCTGGTGGTCTGTGGGGGAAATACCGCACTTGCAATTGCAAGAGCCCTCGGCCCGCACACACAGGCTCAGAAGTCTCGTGCAAGACCGCGAGAGTCGGTCTTGCTTTACGGCGAGAACTCCATGTGTTTTTGCCCTGCCATTCACTATATGCACGCGCAAAAGCAACAACAAAGAACCGCGTGTTAACGTCAAATAAACATGCAAGCATATCAAGTTTTATTATTATTATTATTATTATTATTATTATTTTTATTTATTTAATTTTTTTTTTCAATGTTGGCGAGGCGGTACCCGCGGCGAGGCGGCGGCGGTAGAGTCTCGCCAACATAAAATAATAATAATAATAATAATAATAATAAAACTGCCGAGGCGGCCGCGGCTTGGCGAGGCAGCGGCGGTAGCGTCTCGCCAACATAAAAAAAAATAAAAATAATAATAATAATAAAACTGGCGAGGCGGCGGCGGCCAAGATAGCGTTGCGGGAAGCTTGATGTTCATACTTTCACTGTGTTAGTCATTGTTTGTACTGCCGTTTTTTCCACTTTTCGTTGCGTTCGCCTTTTCTGCTAAGCTCAAAACAACCGTGCCTGGCTTGACGGAGAAACCAGAACAGCTGAGCATCTTTACGACAGTGCACTTTTACTTTCGCCCTCTGGGGGGAGCCTCGCTGGAAATTGAACCCCGGTTGCATAGTATACCTTTAATGAGCAAAGCAACAAAACATTACCCACCCAATTTCTACACAACTTTAAATGTTCAGTGTCAGTGAGGTGGCTCTCCTGGATAAAGGCAATACCTGCCTTCTGCCTCTTTAAATATGTCAACATTTTCTTCCTCTTAATTGGCAAATTTATCACTCTTATATTCCAAGATATACAAGTTAGCTTAGCCGTAATCTAAATTCTTTGGATATATTTCCCAGAAGGATATCTATGATTGCTTTCAACTTTAAGGATGTCTGGTTGTACTCCTGCATTTAGAGGTGGTAAAACAATAAACATGAGTGTAATGAAACAACCAAATTTGACCATGAGAATAGTCTGGACGTGTGTGTGAGTAAAAAATCGAGTTTTAGTGAGAAACCATACGTAACCCCAAAACATTAAAGTAAAAACCTGCCTAATAAAACCCCTGCAACATAACCACTCTTTTCTAGGTACTGTGTTAGAAACTGCAGAGCAACTCTGATACCAGCTTGTGCATAGGGTCAACCTCATTGTGTAAGGATTTCATCTGATAGGTGGGGGACCCACTTCCCTGGTGAGATGCAGGCTCACTGATATCAGGATTTTTGAGCTTCTCTGTCTCGGCTTTAGCTTCCTCCATCCTCACCTCAGCCTTTGAGAGCCCAAATTTGTCAGAACTGTCTAGAACCATGTGATGCTCAACCTGCAACTGAAGATACTGTTTAGCTTTCAGTTGGGCTTTTCGCTGATGCAACAGGGTGATCTGGCAAACAACATCTGTAATCAGAGCATCTTTATTTTGGTTTTCAATAAAAATAATCAGTTCCTTAATCTTTTCATCACATGCAGCAAGGTTAAAACTTTTTTAATTACTTCACTCATCTGCAGCCACAAGCTTCTGGCTCTCTGTGTCTACGAAGTCAACCACCGGTGGAGCTTCAGATGTGATGAAAAAACAAAAATAATTTCCATCTGGGATTAGTAAAGTATTTCTGATTCTGATTCTGAGCAGTTCAGCCTCCAATCTTTCTAACACAAAACAATAAACACATGTTATGACAAAGCTTTCAAAATAAAGCCAGATCAAAGCCGTGCATGCTCTAGCTATGAATGTATGTTTAAATACAAATTTTGCCAATACTTATTTGTGTGTGCAGAAACAGGTACGCAAGTTGAGAGTTCAACAGGCGGCTTATGGCAACACTATTCTTTCAATGTTAAGATGCTAAACCTTTAGGAATTACCAACTATGGAGCGTCTGACCTTTCTTTAGGAATTACTAGAATTCTCTGCAATGCTGAACCTTTTTTAGGAATTACTAGCGTTTTAAGCTAATGCTTGTCACCTTTCTTTTAAGGGAAATTAGCAATTTATCTTCATGACCACCCACTTTCCAGGGTGGCACCTCACATTAACTAGGAGTTAAATCTGGAAATAAATCTGTTCTAAACAACAAATAAGCTCTTGCTGAGAATTAACCGCATCCAGTTGCGGCCTTCCCAGGTTCTTTGCTTGAAGGATGTGATGTTTCTATTGTTGACTTCTGTAGTAATAAAAAGACTCTTGAAACAGAAGCTATATTTTATTATATTTAATCTAAAAGGTAGAGGGATGTTTACAGCTGAGTACTGACTCTCATACAGAACAATGTAAGTTATCCTTTCCACTGCCACTTCATGCATGCTCAGTATGAGGAATTGCTGCAAAGCCATCAACAATAAAGATGACTGTTGACTGTGGCTCTATGCTCTTTCATGAGTAGTGAATTCAGCTTGTTTAGGCTTGATATTCAATTAAATTCAATTCAATTTTATTTATATAGCACCAATTCATGAAACATGTCATCTCGAGGCACTTTACAAAGTCAAATCAGTCATATTACACAGATTGGTCAAAAATTTCCTATATAAGGGAACCAGTTGATTGCTTCAAAGTCCAGACAAGCAGGATTCACTCCTGGAGAAGCGAAGAGCTACAGGAATCCCTCATACTGAGCAAGCATAAAGCGACATTGGAAAGAAAAAACACCCATTAGCAGGAAGGAAAAACCTCCAGCAGAACCGTGTCAGTATGAACGGTCATCTGCCTTGACCGACTGGGGGTTACAGAAGACAGAGCAGAGACACAAGACAGACAAAAAAGAACAGAAGCACACATTGATTCAGTAATCTGTTCTACATTAGATGGTAATAGCCGGTGATCTGTCTTCTCTGGATGATGTCACAGTTAACAGAACGTCAGACCAGGTGTACCTACTATGAAGAAAAAAGAGAGAACAAAAAGTTAAAAGCTGAAATGACAACAATGTAATGCAATGCAATCTGGAGAACAGTAGACTGGAGAACAGTAGAAATCAGTAGAGTGAGAAAAATAGGCCCTGATGTCCTCCATTAGCCTAAGCCTATAGCAGCATAACTATAGAGGTAGCTCAAGGTAACATGAGCCACTCTAACTATAAGCTTTGTCAAAAAGGAAAGTTTTAAGATTAGTCTCAAAAGTAGACAGGGTGTCTGCCTCACGGACCAAAACTGGGAGTTGGTTCCACAGGAGAGGAGCCTGATATCTAAAGGATCTGCCTCCCATTCTACTTTTAAAGATTCTAGGAACCGCCAGTAGACCTGCAGTCTGAGAGCAAAGTGCTCTGTTAGGAATATACGGGGTAATCAGGGCTCTGATATATGATGGAGCTTGATTATTAAGGGCTGCTGGGTATCCTCAGATAGGAAACTTTTTGACCAATCTGTCTGTATGATTTGATTGAATTTGACTTTGTAAAGTGTCTTGAGATGAATTGGCACCATATAAATAAAATTTTATTTAATTGAATTGAGAGAAAAAAAATCCCAAAACTACACAAAGTGACCCGATGAATGACCAGCAGAGAGCTGGGACCAAAGGTACAAAGGCTACCATCAGTAACACGATACCCCAAGAGGGACTAAAATCCTGCAGTGCAAGGCATGTCCCCTTGCTTAAGCCAGTATTTGTCCAGGCCCCTCTGAAGTTTGCCAGAGACCATATGGATGATCCAGAAGAGGATTGGGAGAATATCATGTGATGAGCTAAAACCAAAATAGCATTCTTCTTCCGCCAAACATACGTCGAATTTGTGCCAAACAGTTCTGACTTGAATCCCAGCAAGACCCTACCTACTGTGCAGCAGCTTTGGGGCTGTTTGTCTGCAAAAGGGACAGGATCACTAATGGGGGGATAAGGCAAGAATGAGTGGAACGATGTGTTGTGAGACTTTAAGCCAAAACCTACTTTCAGTGAGAGCATTGAATTGGGTCTTCCAGCAAGACAATGATCCCAAACACACCACTTGGGGAATGAAAGAGCTGCTTCGTAAAACTGGTGTGGCCTAGCCAGTCTATAAACCCATTGAAAATTTGTGGAGGGAGTTGAAAATTAATGTTTCCCAGCTACAGCCCCAAAACATCACTGCTCTAGAGACCTGCATGAAGGTAATCTGCCAAAATACCAGCTCCAGTGTGTGCAAACCTGGTGAAGAGTTACAGAAACGTTTGACCTCTGTCATTGCCAACAAAGATTATGCTACAAAATATTTAGTTGAACTTTTTTATTGACCAAATACTTAATTTCCACCATAATTTAGTAAATAATCAAAGTAAATTATTTGAAAATTCTACTTTGTGATTTCCTGGATTTTTATCTCTCATAGTCAAAGTGTACCCTATGATGAAAATTACAGACCTTTCTCATGTTTTTTAGTAGGAGAATAAAACATGCAATAATCAGTAGCTGATTAAATAGTTTTTGCCCTATTGTAACTCTCTGACTGGGGCGACAGTGGCACAGAGGTTAGGGAATTGGTCCTGCAGTTGCCAGTTGCCAGTTCGATCCCCTGATCCCCGTCTCAGTTGTTGTGTCCTTGGGCAACCCGAATTGCCTGCTGGCAGTGGTCAGAGGGCCTGGTGGCACCTATGTGTGGCAGCCTCCTCTCTGTCAGTCTGCCTCAGGGCAGCTGAAGCTACTAACATAGCTCACCACCGTCAGGGTGTGAATGTGTGAATTTCCCTCTGGGATTAAGTAATTTTCCTCTGGGATTATTAAAGTATGTTTGATTCTGATTCTGAACGGGCGAATGACTGATTGTAGTGCAAAGTGCTTTGGGGGTCGTCAGACTAGATTAAAGTGCTATACAAGTACAAGCCATTTACCATTTACTGTAAAAGCAAATTGTAACAAAATATGCAAAAGTTCAAGGGATGTAGATACTTTTATTATTTTCTAATATTCATCATGAAACTTTAGACAGTATATGATATCCTCTCAGTAACCCTCGTGTCCTAAGCACTGCCCTCACTTCAGAGGTGGCCCACAGTCTTACCTATTCCACTATGTTGTCAGGTAATATCAATAGTCATCATTACAGTCTACCTCCTTGGTAGGAAATATTCAATAGCTGATTTACAAATAATACGCTGATTCCAGTTTATTCAGGTAAAATAGAGTTTTGTCCATGTGCATGTAATATTCTGTTCTGGTTCATGTTTATGATTTGGTTTTGTTGCCTTTTTTCTGCTTTTTGGGTTTTGGATTCCCTTTTAGTCACTTCATTGCTTGTCTGTTTTCTGTATTAGTTCTGATTTTAGCCTGAGCCTTGTTTTCATTATTATCCTCGGTTTTTGGTTTATTCCCCAGCTCCTGTCATTCTCCGGAATCGCTTCCACCTGTCTCTGGTTAATAAATTTTTTATTCCGCTCACCTGTTTGTCCGTTTATTTAAGCACCACTAATTTCTCTGCTAGTTGTCATTCCGTCTCGTTACTTACGATTCCCATCTCTCTGTATCCCTGAATGCATCCCCTGTTTTTAGTCCGGTCAGTGTGGTAAGAGCTCCCAGCACATTGATTCCGTTTTTAGTAATCTGTTCTGTCTGTTCTGCACGTTTCCCTGTTCAAGTGTTGCCTGGATGTCTGCCTTTCCCGTCATTGAAATTTTGTTCTGTTTACCTGCCTGTCTGCCACTCATCATCATCTCCTTCAATAAATCCTGATCCTCATATTTTTGTGTTTGGCTGAATACTGGGTTCATCTCCTCAGTAAATCATTACAGTGCAACCTACTTTTTCTAAATCACATGTATGGGTAAATTAGATTAGATTACCAAGAAATCTGTGGTCCAACAACGTGAAAGTTGTTGGACCACAGGAAAAAAACAAATAATTGACACTGCCGTGAGTTTACAGCTCTATGTACTTGTTCCACATGGTAATTAGTGTCAGTTTTGTATGCCCACACCAGTGGCCTACTAGCACTTTCCTACCTCAGTGCTTTATACCTGACATTATATGGTGCAGCTAACACAAAAACAACCGATAGGGAGTTCATTGTTTTAGGTCACCCTACAAATTAATATGAATATAAAGAATGTCAGTGGATCAGGTCATTCTTTCAAAATAAATTGATGTGGGAAAATTAATGATCACCTAACCTGTGATATCGGCAGTCACCAGTGGCATCTCAAGTAAATGAAAACACTTTAATAAGGCAACAAAACAACACCATACCACTAATCACCAGAATCTTTTTGAAATATCTATTTTGTTGCTTTTAACAGGTATAGCTTGCTTTTATGATGTAAAATAGTGACAATCTGGATGGAGGGAATCAAAATATCACCTGACTAGAATATATCAAGGAACACATACTGAAAATCTTTCCTTAATGTTCACTTATCCACAAGCTGCACAATAAAATTAAATTTGAGATTTTATAAATGTTGTTTATAAATACCAAAGGATTTGGCTTGCTAAAGTATTTTCTAACAAGTGTGCTCAGCCCAATATTCCTTTTCATGAAAGTAAAAAAAAATACTTGTACTGGTTTTGTTGTCCTCATCCATCAGTGGTTATCAAACCAGCTTTTTCTCCTGATCTTGGCTCAAGTATTGTTTAATTAATGTAACATCCTTGAGCTGAAAGGCTCATGCTGCACTGGCACAAAGATTTATAGAATATGGCCTACACATAGGACTGCTGGGAATGGCTTTGCTCATCTAAAGGCAAACCTCAAAAACAAACAATATGTTATTGCCACTTATTTCTATTTGTGGGCCTGAAAACAGATTTTCATCGGGAATGGGGTTTTCATTAGCATAGAAATGAATATGATGACAGATAATGAATATATGCTTCTTGATGCTCTACAACGGCTCTAGAATTATCAAGTGTACAAGCAAAAAAAGGTTTCTTTTTTGCAGCAAGTGGATATGTGTTAATTTTAGCATATAGCAACAGAGGGAGAGAAAGTATTTCTTTTGAAAAGAGGCAGTCATGGAGAAAAGATTACAAAGTCAAGGTCAGTATTAGAGAGAGAGCACCCTTACTCAAACTCTCCAGCCAGTCCGTATCTCTGTTTTTCCTTATATTCCAAATCACATATACACACATAGCCATGCCTGGCCAGCTTTGTGGTCATGGAATGAGGTGTCACATTTGGTTGCCTGGGATCAGATAAACTCATTATTACTTTCTAGCCTGCAGATAAACGGACAGAAACTGGCTCTTGAATATGTGACTCATTCTGTTAAATCAGTGGGCTATATTTATTGTTAGTGTTTGATTTACAACTGAACAAACTTTATTGTTAGTCACACTTTCGTATGTTCTCAAATTAGATGTCAGACTAAATAACAATAATTCATTTGCTTGAAGATAAACCTGCACTGGAACAGCTCAGTGACGGACGGACATCCACACACACACGCACACACACACACACACACTAGTTACAAACAAACAAATCATAGGTGAGGATATTTACCTTCATTGATCATGTACTGTAATTGGTAATACTGGAAGATAGTTTAATCTTAGTGAAAAAATATTTTTGTCACTCATTTTTCTGAAGAAATAAATTGGAGTCTGTGGGTCAGACTCCAGACCCCACTTCATAGAAATGAATAACTACTGCCCTTGGTGAATCTTTATCAGAATCAGAAATACTTTAATAATCCCAGAGGGAAATTGCTGTTTCAGTGCAATCGCCATAACATCGCAAACATCACAAACATTTAAGGGGGAGACGATTTACTGAGGCCTTGCTGCTTAGGAACCGCCTTACACGGTGCCCACATGGCGCTGCCATTACTCTGTGAAAAGATAGAGGCAACAAAAAGGAAGGAGGGAGGGAAAAAAACATAACTCATACTTTATCCTATAACTGGATACAGTTTGAGATATCAAAAACCTCTTGCATAAAAAGCACAAATAAGATGAGACACATATAGCAGAAGGTAAACATTTGAGACTAGTCGCATGTAAGTTCATCAGTTTATCCCAGCTGGTCAGTTGGTACTGTTCTTTAGATAAATGTTGATGTCAACAACTTTATTTTATGAGGCTCAGAACTCATTCTAAGCACATATAAAATTATATCATAATATCTTATGCATAACACACTGCTGTTTCATCCTCCTAAACCAATGTTCATGTAGCTGCAATTCATTCATCTCACCCCTCTCCCTTCACAAGAATTTTTCCCTAAACTTAATGTAGAGCTTTACTGGTATTCCAAACCAGATCTAGCACTCTGGGTTCCTTCTAATTTATTGTGGACCCAAAGATAATTTAAAGTCCCTATGACCAAACTCTTATTTTATTGACAACCCTTTAACTACAACATTAAGCCCCATCAATTATTCTTAACAGTAGTCCTCTTTGGAGTTAACTATATCTGACCCACAATTTATGAGACCTCTGTAAATTTAATACATTTCTTGAACAAACTTCAAAATGAGAACATCTGAGAATAAATAAAACACACACAAAAAAACAGAATAAACCAAAAAAAAAAAAAAAAACCTGCAACCCCAAAATATTCTCTTCATATTTTATGGCTGGATGACAATTAGAAATGAAACAGGTTTCTACTCTTGGTACTCTTCAATCAGTCTTTGTCCAATATTGTCTGTCTTTGATCTGTTAAACCCGACATTATATTCCGCTGAACAGTCTGTTATGCCATAAGTACGCCATGATGAATAATTGATCTCAGATTGGATCCTGAACAGTAGGGAAGAGGTGACAAAAAGAACCCAACTCCTGCTGTAAAGGATACACAGGCATAGAGGGCGGCCTCTCTCTCACTCTCTCTCAGCGGGAGGTCAGCTGTGACCACTCCTTACAGATAAAAGTCACAGCGCATCTTCTGCAGCTCTCTTCTCTTCAGCATTCTTCTGCAGACTTCTTTAGCTCTACAGCAGCTCACTCAGAGCAGACAAAGAAGGCCAGACCATGAGGGCCTGGTCGGCCATGACCGACACACAAGCCAGCAGCTGAGGGAAGGTGCCTGAACCAGCCACAGTTGATCCAGGATCTGCTAATGTCATCTCCCGGCTTCAGCAGAGGACCTGACTGAATCCGGATGAGCAATACACAAAATACAGAGCTAAGTTGCTGTCCTAACCTCACAATCAGATGCAGGGGCAAAGATCCTGCATGCTAAACAGCTCTGTGTATTTTTCCTCAGCCTGTACAAGGAAGCGCACCCCGATGGAGCTGAAGGCTGGATGCTGAGGAAAACCCCTGCTTAAATCGGAGTGCATCCCAGTCAAAGAACGTGGCCTCCAAGCTATCCAGACCACGCCGTTAGCCACATGCTGCTGCAAGGCTAACGCTAGCCTGCCAAGAGGCAAACCAACAACTTCCTCATTCAACGCTCCTTCCGTGAATGGCAAAAACTGGACAGAACTGACAAAGGACAGAGGTTTGGGCAGCGAGCTGAGGGTGAAGTAAAAGGTTTATTGGGAAATGTTTTGTAAGCTGTTTGTACACATGGTAGTTTAGAACAAAGGGCTAACGAAATAGCTCACGCTACCCTTCGTTTCATGGTATTGCTAATATCATTTGAGTGTGTCTTTCTCTGGTTATAACAAGGTTACCTCCACAAGGGTTTCATACATTGATGGGACATTAATGTTTACGTTATCCAGCCACTCATTATGAATAAAAATAAAGCAAAAGCTTTCATTTGTTAGCGCCGAGCGTCCGGTAGCCAAAATGCTATTAGCCTTGCTAATAATGTTTTTTTTTTCTTTTAATCAGATCTTCAGTGAACAAGGATTCACTGAATTAATCTGATTATGATCAACCACTTTTGTTTTGTCGTTTGTTTGTTTTGCATGTAAACGGTTAGCTTAGCTTCTTTTTATCTTCATTTTTGCTTAGTAGTTTAGTTAAGTTTCACTAGCCTAGTAGAGAGGATTTATTAATCGAAATATTGTGTTAATTCAGGTAAACTGCATTACATAGTGATGTTCTCTGGATGTTCATTTTATTTCTGTTATTAAATTCTTGGATTTGAAAAGAGTTGTCACTCCTTTATTCTATGAGTGTGCAGGTTTTGCTGTTAAAAGATCGCTAGTGCTCAAATTCACCCCTTTCAACCACTGTCTTGATATCAGCTTAAGAGCTGATCATCACCAGACAATACTTAACAGACAGTAATTTATGAAACATTAAATAACTTTAAACAGTGTATAATTGCACCACAAGTCCAAACACATATGGGTATTAAATCTTACTACGAATAAACACAGCAGCTTATATTTTAAATGGGTGGGCCCACCAAACAATATAACATCAAATAAAGCCGGTCAAAATATGAAGCCAACCCCCTGGGGCTCGTTCTTTGTACGTTGCTTAAAACATCCGAGATCAAATGAGACATCCAAAATGATATCATCGTGCTAATCATGATCCGGCTAATTGGGTTCTTCAAACACACCTGTTGTTTATGATTAGTATGGCTGGATTGAGTTATCTGAGATAATTGCAAGTTCATGCGTCGGTTTAAAAGGGGATATGTGTCGATAGTAGAAACAATGATCAGCAACGCTGCTATTGGCTGCACAGCATGGCCAAAGAACACGTACAGTTTTTCTCCCAAGCACAACAAGAGCTTTTAATGGAAGGTTATGCCGAATTTGAGTCATTCATTAAAACGACAGGGAACACATCAAAGTCTGCTAAAGCCAGGAGAGAGGGCTGGCAAGAAGTAGCAGACAAATTGAATGCGTAAGTGCTGTCCATGGTAGATGTTTCTATCACTTTCTACAGTATGTATTTTTTCATTTTAATAATTTCATGTTTACTTTGTTCTTTTAGTATTTTTCTACTCATTTTTATCTCTTCCAAATAAGCTCTTGTTTAGTTAGCTCTTGTTTAGTTACCTTATTAGGTATTTTAGTAAAATTACCTATTAATCTATTGGTTCTTCTCAAAACAGCAGAAAAAACAATATTTATGCCCAGCTAATATACATTTCTACTTTTGGGAACCCAGGGCTTAAATTAGCAATCTCTTCTCTCAAACCTTTTGAACCACAACATGCTATAAGTCAGTACTAAATCTGAAAAAATCATGAATTATGTTTCTAGAAAAGCAATATAATTGTGATGTGTAAAAGTAGCAACTTCATTATTCTGTTGCATAAAACAGTAATAAAACAGCCTCAGTTTAAGTTATGCATGCAAGCAAAGGATGGTATTTAGTTTGAGTATATAAATAGTGTACATCCTTACCCATACCATACCCATACCACGATCCTTAAAATGTTTCTTAGTCTCTTTTTGTTCCGTGTTTATTTTCTGTAGTTGTCATTTTATTGTTTCCTTGTGTTCCATCTACAATTTGTATTTTAATAGATTTCTTCATTGTGTTCATTGTGTTCCCTGTCTAGTTTCTGTTTATCAAACTCCTTCCCCTCAGTTCTTCTGTCTTCAGCTAGTTCTCATGCCAACCTGATTGCTCACTCCTGTAGCCAATGCCATTTTCCACACTTACCCCTTACTATAGGTTTTCTCAGTTCTCTGTCAGTTTCTTTGGTGTTATGCTTACTCTGAACGAGAACCAAATAATAATAATAATAATAATAATAATAATACATTTTATTTATTTAAAAACATTGTTCAAAACAATAAAGGACGCTCTACAACAAAACCCACAGGTTATACAGATAAACCCAATAGTTTAAAGGTTAATGGGTTTTTTTTGAGGTATCAAATGTCATTTGTCAAAGGCCAATCTATGTTTCTATCAATACAAAAACCCTCATACATTTTCCAACATTGATATACTTGGTGCACCTTTTGTAGTGGCAACCAGCTCTGCCACTACAAAAGAATGATCCATAAATATTTGAACAGAGCATTCCGAACCTCTTCTCTCGCTCATTTCGTCATCTTACTCTACTGGAAAATGCCACAGTTAAACAACTTAAAAGAAAACTTAGTTTTATAAACTCTGCTGTCTGCTTCACACAAAAGGAGATTCAGTCTACATATCCTCACCATTTATTTGCAAGAAAGTGTTCCATATCTGTCAAAGGACTCAAATAAACATACTTTATGTTTTTATCAGAACAGGCCTATGTTCACTCTGCTGCACCAGAGGCATTGTAAATTGTAAATACTAAATTGTTGTGTAACATTTTAATGAGAAGAAACTTACTGTTTGGAAGAATGGATCAATGTTTTATAGAAAAACCTGTGTAGTCATGTTCTTGAGTAATTCAGGAAAAAACCGGCAAGTATAATATTAAGGTAGATTAGTTTGTATAACTTCAGCATTGCATACCTTGATAAGATCTATAAATCAGGCAACATTCAAGGCAACATTTTTGAAGCTCTTGTCAGACAGTATCAGGTCTATTCTTCTTCTTCATTCTGCCTGACTGTACTTCTCATTTATACTTCTGCTGTTGGCATCATCACAACACACCCAACCAGGATAATGCAGCAAGAGACCACAAAGGCACTGAAGTGTTTCACTCAGGTGAATCTATAATTAGATTTCTGATAAAAAAAGTACATTTCATCTGACAGAGGTTACACACCTCAGAGCTGTTTGGCAGTCATCACACAAATCATTCCATTTCAATTAATTTTACTCATACAGAACAATTTTCAAACGACAAGCTATCTGAAGCATCTTATACAGAAAACAGTATAAACCAACTGGGAGAGCATGGAGCAACTTTGGTGTCAAATTCTTTCTTTACTGGAAAAAACCTCTTGATCAATATGACAAGAATATCTAAAGGGGAATAACCCCTTTTTAATTAAATTAATTTTAATAGTTTTTTCCAGATATCTAGCAACTGTTAAGAAAATATCTTAGTCAAGCAGAGTGGTGTCTGTCTCTCCCTGCTCCAGCGTAAGATAACATGCAGCTTCAGTTTTATTGCTGAGGGGGTGGGTCAGAAAGAGAGTTCCTTTGTTTGAAACAGATTTTCCCCTCCCTCCTATGGGAGGGGGAGTCCACCGACCCCCGACCTCAAAGGAGTGCGCGCTAAGGTCATCAACAGACAGATGTGGTGGGCCAGAGGTTAAGGGCCCATCAGATTCCAGAGCCATGTGTACCAGCCACAGAGAGTTAAGGGAACAACACCGGGCCAGCTTTCGGGTCAGACTGGCTGACTGGAAGGGTTTTCAACTACCGCCCACCTGCACCAACGGGTGACAGGGCTGCTCGACGTGCCGATTGCCACTCGCTGATGAGGCTGCTGGATTTTTATTTTGTTTCTGTTTTTTATTTTTAATAAAATGATTCACATACAGCTGTGTGTAGATCGCGGTTGGAACACTGACTCTATAACCCAGCTTCTTTAAGGGCGAGGAGAAGACATCTCTGAGACGCCAGACATCATGACAACAATTGAATGCTTTGTGTAAAAAAAAGAAAAAGATATCTTGTTAATCTAGGTTAGGACTCTTAAAGTCATATTTAGACGATATAACAGTTTCTGGTAGTTGCAAAGTTATCTTAGCCTTGCACCTCTCTGATAAAGGTGCTTACTTTTTTTAATTTTAGTAGTTTATTAGCTTATACTTGGGTTATTTTACATTGAAGGGGTAAATTTGAACTTCATTTGATTTCATAAGTCGCCAACAGAGGGGACAGTGTGTTACAATACTACATCTTACGATTTACACTTTGTTTAAGGGTTTCAAGACATGGACTTAGTTTAGCCTAGTTATTAGTTTGATCTGTGAGATCAAAACGGAGGGAAATGTTAAGAAAATATCTTAGTTAAGCAGAGTGGTGTCTGTCTCTCCCTGCTCCAGTGTAAGATAACATGCAGCTTTAGTTTTATTGTTGAGGGGGTGGGTCAAAAAGAGAGTTCCTTTGTTCGAAACAGATTTTCCCCTCCTCCTAAAAAACATGGGATGGTCTCACCCTTAAAAAGATGTGTTCAGACTTTTGAAAGTTAGACAGACCTCTGCATCACCATGAGGGCATCACAAAATGAATGGTAATGTAATAGGCTGGTAAAAAGAACACATCGTCTCCAGTCTCACCCCCGGCATTCGACCTGTTCCAGTTTACCTATCGGTAGAACCGCTCCACTGAACGTGGAGAAGACGAAGGAGATCATCGTCGACTTCAGGAAGAACCGGCTTCACCACACTTCACTGCTCATCAACAACTCAGCTGTGGAGGTGGTCAGCAGCACCAAATTCCTGGGGGGGCACATCACAGACAACCTCAGCTGGTCTGTGAACACCACGTCACTGGTGAAGAGGGCATAGAAGCGCTTGTACTTCCTGCGGAGGATGAGGAGAGTCCACCTGCCCCGCCCATTCTCAAGCCCTTATACAGAAACACCATAGAGAGCATTCTGACCAGCTGTCTCTCTGTGTGGTGTGAAAGCTGCAGCACCTCCGACTGGAAGAACATGAGGAGAGTGGTGAGGTTATGCAATAGCTTTTCCCCCACTGCCATCAGACTGTTGAACTCTTAACTGGACTCTGCATCACACATGCACAGAACTGAACTTTATGGCAATTTCACATCAATATTTTGCACTGCCAACGTTGCTGAACTTTTATAATCAATTTAAAAGTACACAGCTGTGCGATTACTGCATTTTTGCACCATTATTATCTTGCACTGCCAACACTGGACTTTTCAAATTAATGCCTTTTTGCACCATTTTTTTGCACTGTAAACGGGGTGGAACATTCTTCTGTTCACTTTTTTAAAAAGAGTTTTTCTCCTGCACTGTTACATTCTTATCACTGCTGCACTTTATATTGTAATGTTATTTTATTTCAATTGCAATCTCATTACATTGTTGTTAGCTGTATGCAACACAATTTAGTTTTGTATGCACTCTATACATACAAAATAACAATAAAGTTTGTCTAAGATTGATTATTTTTGTACATGACTCGTGAAAAACAAATGACCTTTTTTGGTGTACAGGGCATTTTATGGCAAATAATTTCAGACATAAGATTAATTTAATCACATGAATTAGTAGTAAACATTATAACTTGGAATCAAATCAGGAAGACCAACCATTGGTTCTAGTGTACTTTGTACTGGGAACAAAGTTGAAACCATACAAAGGAGTATTGGGAACATTTTGAGAATTTCTTGAGGAATTATTTATTTTCCTTTACAATATAAAGTTTAACATTTGAAAATGAAGTTGCAATTTGATTTCAAGAGATAAATTGTAATGCTAAAGGAAAATGCTAAAATTCTGTTTCTTGATTAATGTATTGAGAAAGTGGAAATAATATCTTAAAGAGAAGGCAAAATGGTGAAACTCTGTGTACAGTAGTCTCTGACCTGATTTTGTATGCATTGGGATAAACTCTGTGCTCAGTGTGTTATATACTAAAAGAACAAACATGTCTTTATTAAAATCAAATCTAGAACATCAGGTTAGTCAACAGGTATGGCTGTTGCTGGTCGTTGTATCAGTGTTGGGTTAGTTGAATGATTACATCTTAATTCCAACACAGAAACTTTATCTAAACAGATAATATATTGTTTGCACTGGATTGTACAAATACATATTAAGGTTTTAAGATAAATAGTAATAGTCCCAATTTTGGATAGGAAGATGAATGGATGGTGATAAATAGTTTTGTTCTAGTTGTAAAAGGTTTTATTTTAAAAATCAAATCATTAAATTGAATTCAGTTACCTTTATTTTCAAGATGTGAATTATGTGGTTCAATAAGACACTTCATGGAATTTTATCCTTAAATATCTGTAATGTTAAAGGGGCAGGCTGCTCGTGAATGGTTGCTCTGCTGCTCTGTGCATTATGTTCTTCTTCTTCTGGTGTTTAATGGCGGTTGGTAACAAACTTTTAGCAGCATTACCACCACTTACTGGTATGGAGTGTGGTTCTTGATGGATTATATATATATATATATATATATATATATATATATATATATATATATATATATATATATAAGTATTCTACTAATTTATATAATTCACACCTTCTATAATCAAATTCTATGAAATAATTTAGTTTTCTTTAAATATTGAATAACTATTTAATACATTTAAACTCTTTCCTCATAGATCTTTTCTTTCTTTCATATTTATTGCATTGTAATATAACATGTTCTGTTGTTTCATACTTTCCACAATAATCACATTTGCCGGTATTATGTTTTTTAATTTTAAAAAGTATATAATTAAGTCCTGTATGCCCAAATCTTAACCTTGTTATTACCCTCTCCTCCTTTCTATTTTGCCTTCCATTTCTTCTTTCTCTTACTGTCTTCTGAATTTAGGCCAAAGTCCCTTCAGAGGATGCTGCGGTACTGGAATGCCAGCGAGCTTGGAGGAAGGCCAGAAGAATTATGCTTGCGGCTTTAAAGCTGAACATCCCCTGGCCAGCAGCTCAGGATTCAGGAGGAGCAAAACTTGTATGATGGTAAAAGGGTTCCACCTGTTTTACCATCAGCAAAGTAGCTTCTACCAGCCGTTCCTGCTTGCATGACAGAAATGAGCCATTTCTGGTCCAGCCTATTAAAGAGTAAGCTTCCCACCGAGTCTTTAAGCTGGAAATACATGGCATGGGTAAGTTGGGGCTGGCCCAACCCCCAGCAGTGGACCCTTGAGTGGCTTACCACCTCCATCCTAACTCCAGATGGGTTTCAGCATCTTCAAACTGCAGCTTATGACCCGACAAAAGGTCCATTTGGCCCCTCCTTGGAGAAGATGAGGAGGACAAGTACCCACAGAAAACAGGAGGGAGAGTCTTTTAACCTTTGTTTACTCGCTCTCTTTACAGTAGTCTTTATGACTTTATGGGATTTTTATGGGATTTTTCATAAATAAAATTGATTCCATTAAAAATAAAATAATTGGCATCCTCCCAAACATGATTACCTCGTCCTCAGTAAGTGAGGCAGCTTTGGAGGAATGTTTAGAACCTGATCATTGTTTGGACCGTTGAGAAGCAGAAGAGCTTACTGAGCTATCTAAAATTTTTGCTTCATCTAAACCTTTCTCCTCGTATGTTAGACCCAATCCCAACAAAGTTATTTAAGGATGTATTTCCTTTGATTAATGCCCCTATTTTAGATTAATCTATCCTTTTAAAGTAGCTGTTTTTAAACCTTTACTTAAGAAACCATCGCTTGATCAAGATTACGTAATAAATTACAGACCAATATCTAATCTTCTTTTCCTATCTAAAATTCTTGAGAAAGTAGTTGCTAATCAACTATGTGAACATTTACAAAGTAATGACCTACTCTTCAAGTAGGTCATTACTTTGTGTGTGTGTATATATATATTTATATATATATATATTAGGGCTGGGCAAGTTAACGCGTTAATTTCGCCTTAATCCATTAGACTATTAATGGCGATATTTACTTTAACGCGCATTAACGCATGTTGCTCACATGCTTTTATTTTGTGAAAGTCTGTTGCTGCGGTGTAGGGGTTTGAATCAGAACAGTAGGTGGCGATAATGCGCCAATAACCTCGCTGTCAGCCAAACCTCGGATTCAAAGAGGAAGAAAGGTGCTGGCTGGAAAAAAAAACCAAAGCCGACATGGGGAAGGCGGTGTTTCCCGCAGGAATTTGCTTAGGCGAGGCGGTGAGTTGGCGAACGGAACAAGTTTTGTGCGGAGCGGGGTCTGCATTGACGCCGTCGGTGAAGTCGCTTCTCGTTTCAAAGTATCCATGTGTTTTTGCCTGTTTTTCCCCTGCCATTCACTATTTGCACGCGAGAAAGCAACAACAAAAAACCGCGTGTTAACATCAAATAAACATGCACGCATATCGAGTTAGCAAGCATTTCAGTTTAAAGTTCTTCCAGCAACGAATATGACAGAAACAAGTTAGTTGTAACCACTGCCAAGTTAAACTTTGGTATTGAACATAAAATGGTAATGCTGCTCCCTGCGGTTACCTCAGAAATTGCCTGTTTTTGGTAGATTTTTCCCCAAAAAGAGAATTCCCTGTCAGTGGCAATAAGCTTTAATTTATTAGTATTGCTATTTTTTGTTTTACATGTTTAAGTTGAGCTTTACACTAAATGTGTTACTGATAAGTGCTACAAATGTTACAACACTTTTGTTCATATGGCAGCAGAACATTAAAATAAAAGTGCTCTTTACACTACTTTTGAATTCATTCTTGGAGTTTGTAAATACAATGCGATTAATCATGATTAATCAGGCAAATTATGCGATTAATCGCGATTAAATATTTTAATCGTTGCCCAGCCCTAATATATATATATATATATATATATATATATATGTGTGTGTATATATATATATATATATGTAGAGTATTGAATTCAATTTGTCCTTCGACCTGAATTTTTTTTCAGATTGAGTTGTTGTACATCAACATTGAGAACATTTGAACATCAGTCATTTTGAAATGTGAGCCTATTTAGTTAATGTTGAGCATGCTCTGTACATGCATGTTGTCACCGACATGGGTTGGTATGAGGTTCTCCCAGAATGGAAACACTGATCACCCATCCATCCATTCCATCCATTTTCCAAACCGCTTCTCCCTCATGGGGTCGCGGGGGGTGCTGGTGCCTATCTCCAGCGTTCAATGGGCGAGAGGCGGGGTACACCCTGGACAGGTCGCCAGTCTGTCGCAGGGCAACACAGAGAGACAAACAGGACAAACAACCATTCACACACACACTTACACCTAAGGACAATTTAGAGAAGCCAATTAACCTAACAGTCATGTTTTTGGACTGTGGGAGGAAGCCGGAGTACCCGGAGAGAACCCACGCATGCACAGGGAGAACATGCAAACTCCATGCAGAAAGACCCAGGGGTGTACTCGAACCCAGGACCTTCTTGCTGCAAGGCAACAGCGCTACCCACTGCGCCACTATGCAGCCCTCGTTGACACTGATCACACTAAAAAAAATTTATAAGCATAAATATATAGAAATATAGCAACAATAATTTAGTATATTGATTATAACAGGTATGATAATCAGAATCAGATTTACTCATTGTTTAGATTTTATACTTATGCCAACATTTCAAATACAACTGCCTAATTTCATAATTGTTTTTGAATAAACATGATGATTGCATAGATAATTTACATCATTGTTATTCTGTTCATTACAGTAATACTGTGATTCTGAAGAGGTGATATCGGATTACCCAGGCTCTCTCTTTCAGTAACCAGCCTCAAGATGGTTGCTTAACAGCTCATAGCTTGCCAGCTATAATTTTTAAGAATAAGTACATTAATACGTCAAATGACGTCAAATTACTAAATTTAGACGCATGTGTCATGGCTATTTTGTGGTCGTACAAGCAGAGCGGTAACACTTGAATAGTTTACTTGTTTGAGTAAAATAGTGAACAGATCTGTCCTGAATATTGACTCAACAGAGAATGTTATTGTTTCACCGTGTCCCGTCTACGGTGAAGCACCCTCGGTGGACCCAGCTCGTTTTACCCAGTCAGGCGACCCCCACTTACTTATTACCTTGAATGTAGGACGCATAAAACAGACAAGTATGCTTTTAGTTATATTTTATCTACGTAAAGACAGAGAAATAGTTACAGTCACACCAGCGCTGATGGGCCCCTGATCGGCAGGAAGGCCTCGATTGCTCATCACACAAACATTATATAGGGATCTCGGGACACACCCATACAAGGGCGGTACACATCCAAACTGTGACATCAGCAGGGAAACTGTGTCACCTCCGGGGTGGTATCTGATAGATATGTGCCAATCTTTTGGGTCAGTGCCATCTAAGTGTGCCATGCAGTTCTGGGATAAACAGCTCGTTTCACTTGACCTCGTTGATATCCTAACAAGAATAATATGTCAAAAACAAAACACCGCTGCTGCATTAATATCTGCTGGAGTGGCTAGCGATATGATGATCATGATTTTATGATGGGAGGACTTATTCCATTAATTTTCCAAAACCCAAAGGATTACAGATAAATGTCAGTGTTGGATACAAGCTTGTAACTGGGAGCACTTTACTGTGGAGTCTGACCAAAGACACCTAAATGTGGTCTCTGCATTTCCTTGGTCGTCAGGAGCCAGTACACTTGAACGTCCAGACCTGAAACCAGCAACTGCAGCATCTGAGCAGTCAGTGAGATTTCCTTCGTAAATCTCTAGGGGCTATGATGTCAGATCCTATGTGAGTAGAATTTTTGTAACTTTTAATGGCAGAGGAATGTTTCAGGGTAATTGCAAACGAGTCAGTAAAAAGTAAGTTGCATGCGGTTATGATGGTGATGAGTCCGAGGGACCCTGGGTCCAGTCCCTGAGAAAAACTGTATTATGCGCAGAGGAAAATGCATCTTCCTCTGTGTAAAATATTAAAGCTGCCTTTCTGACAAGAAGCATGCAGTAGGCTTGGGATTAAAGTCTTTGAACATTCTTAATCAAAACAGTTTTTTGTGTACTAGAAAAGATAAAAGGAAAAACTTCATTTTGATAAGGAGGCACAAAGTCGCGGGAGGATATTGGGTTTAAATGGTTCACTAAGTGTCTCTTAAAGACACTTTAAAATAGACTTGATGATTTGATGTGCTTAAGGTATTAAAAATATATATTTCGGCATTGACTCTGCGCAAAACATTTCAAAAATGAAAGATCACAGACGTGTTTAAAAAAATTGTGAGGAAAAACAGGCTTGCATGTGTGTTTTTGTCATTTGTATGTGACTAAATCTCTGTTCATCTGTGTGAAGTAATTAAGTTTAATGCCACGGTTTTAAAGGTGTTTATTTGTGTCAAGAAAACTTCAACTCTGAGTGCAAATACATTTATGAGATCGCCTGGCAAACATGCATGAAAGATTTAGCTAAAAGTTTCAAGAAAGGAAAAAGAGAGAGACTTTAAAAAAAAATAAAAATAAAGTTTAGCCTTTCACATCAAATGTCTGAACCAAATTGAATAGAAACACGGAAAGGTTAACATGGCTTGACCAAAAAATTATTCAGGTTAGTTAAAAATAAATGGAACTGAGGATAAGCGATAAATAAAGGTTTGTTTGATTTAATTTAAGACAAATTAAGCTCCTGAAGCATTTGGGTTTATTCAGGGTATTCCCCTATAAAAGTGCACAGAGGTTATGATTAACAATGGATTCATGGCAGTTAATGGTAGCAATACCAGATTAGAGGCTTTTATATTATGATTATAGGATAATATTAGAATAGCAAACATCAAGAAAGCAGAGATTCTATTGCTTATTTTAGCCTTTGGTAAAACAGAAAATAAACAAATTGTTGGGAACGATAATTATTCATAACAATTTCAAAAGAAGGCTTGAAATAGACTTTTAGAAGAAATATATAAGAGCAATATGAGAAACTAAAAAACTTCTGAAGAAAGGCGCCTGCCTTGTCGTGCGTACCGTGTCATCAAAGCCAAATCTCCCGAGTGTTGGTTAGGCTGAGCTTGTGAAGTTGTAATGGCTCATTTTACATGGGCAGTTCATCCATCCATCCAATTTCTGACCCGCTTAATCCCTCATGGGGTCGCGGGGGTTGCTAGTTCCTATCTCCAGCGTTCACTGGGCAAAAGGCGGGGTACAGCCTGGACAGGTCGCCAGTCTGTCGCAGACATGGGCAGTTCATATTCAGAAAATGATTGATAAGTGCAAAAACGTTTTGAATGTTATGAGATGTTTAGTTGGTCATGAGTGGGGAGCAGACAGAACTGCTTTAAAGGCTATATATACAGGGTTAGTAAGATTCGCAATAGAGAATGGTAGTGTGGATTATGGTTATGATTATGGCAGCAAGTACATCACTTAAAAAGTTAGAGGGTATACAAACACAAGCTTTAAGATTAATTACAGGAGCATTTAAAACAACATCTGTTGTAGCATTGCAGGTTGAAACTGGAGAAATGCCACTGGAAATCAGGAGAACACAAATGTTGCTAAATTACTGGATTAGTTTGCAGGGGCATGGTCAAGATCATCCTACAAAAGAAACATTGCAGCCGTGTTGGGAAAGGGAGCGGAGACAAACAGGAAGTTGTGGATGGATAAGGGAAAAAAACTAAAAGAACTCGAATTAGATCAAATCAAATGTAGTCCAACTGTACCGTTACCAGTGTAAGGTAGTGGGGTCAAGGGTCAGCAAGGTGAACCGAAGAAACAGCCTCAGTCAACAGTTCAGGCTTCTGATGACTTTTTATTTTCAACAGGATTCATAACACCTCTCCTCTCTCCTCTGAGCTTCCAACAGCTCTGTTTTATAATCAAGTGGAAACACACCTGCACTTGAGTGGACCAAACCACAATTAAACAGGGAAAAGGAAAAACACATGAAAACTAAATAGAAAAACAAAAATAAAATTATTAATCTAATTTAGAAACTCCTCTATATAATAAAATGGTCTGCAAAATAAACCATGTAATACAAGAGAAGTCAAAAAGTTACTTTAAAGAAAAACAAAGCAATACTCCTAAAGAAACCCTCTAATTGGTAGCATCCAGCAAGACAATCAGTGACATCACTCAGACACTTAAGCAGGAAGTACTGGGCCGGCCCCTCCCATACTCCTGCAGATCTACAAGGGACAAACAATGGTGAGTAAAAAGGTAAACAAATATGAATATACTTTGAAACCAAATAAACAAATTCAACCAATAATCCAGGAGTAGCTTTAACCTAAACACATAGATGGAAACTGCAACCTAATGCTAACACAAACAAACCCGGGATAGTAAGTGGAGCAGAGCTGCAAACTAATGTTTAAATTTAAGCAATATGGCCATCTACAGAAAGTAATTTAATCAGAAATAAGAATAAGGGACAAATGGTGAACACAAACTGAACCACTTTGTCACAACCAGTAATCCCTCCCTGGCTCAGACCTGAAACTACAGTAGATTTGACATGGTTGGAAAAGAAAAAAGAAGGCAATATTAATCATAAACTGATACAGGAGTATGTTAATATTTATTATGGTTATATTCAAATATATACAGATGCATCTAAAAATATAAGTGATAGGTTAGGTATTGCATTTTATTTTCCAGATTTCAATATCAAAGTAAATAGGAGAATAAATAATGAATTATCGGTATATACAGGAGAATTATTAGCAATATTATTAGCATTACAATGGATATAGGAAGTAAGACCATTAAGATTAATTACATGTTTAGATTCGAGTTCAGCTTTAATTAGTATGCAAAGTCATTTTTCAGAAAGTAGATTAGACATATTAATTGAAATACAGCAAATTCTATATCAAGTTCAAATGATGGGTATTTGTGTTACATTTGGGTACCAGCACATATAGGGATTAATGGAAATGAAATTGCAGATAATATTGCTAAGGAAGCATCAAAAAATAGAACTATTGATATGATGATTAACTTAGGTAAGACAGAAATAAAAAGCATTATTAAACAAAAAATTAAAGAAAGGTGGCAAAAACAATGGGAAGAAGAAAGGAGAGGAAGATGTCTGTATAGGATTCAATGGAAAGTCGGGGAAATCAGGATAACAGAAGGAAACAGAAGAAAGGAAAGTTATTTGATTTGGACACACAGGATTAAATAAAACACAATTCAAAATAGGGAAACATATATCTGGCAAATGTGAATATTGTGGACAAGATGAAACAGTAGAACATGTAGTGATGTATTGTAAGAAATATGAAGAAGAAAGAAGGAATTTGGTGAGATATCTTAATAAGGAGAAAAATAAATTTGATATAATAGATATTCTGCAGAAAAAGTCAAAAAAATAAATGTTATCAATATTTATTTAAATATTTAATAACAGGATTAATTAGGAGGATTTAGTCTTTATAAATTATTATTATAGATATACAGATACATAAATATAAGCATATTTGGGAATATGGCCATTTTCACCCACACTCCTCACCAGTTGGTGGCGGTAATGCACACCGGAAAGCTGTTTGCCAACCGCCAATAAACTCAAGAAGAAGAAGAAGACTTTTTTTGACTTTTGACAAAACTTTAATTACAAAAGGCCAAACAATTAAACAATTGAGTTAAAACCAAGTGTCATTTACATAAAATTCTTAAATAAGAAGCTTGTTAAATTGAAGTTCTTTTCTTTCAGACACTTCACATAAAATCTTTTTAAAACCCCACAACTGCATAAAATCCTCCATGTTCTGCGTGGCTCTGTGGAAGTGAAACTCCAGCCTAATTCTGGCTTTAACGTTGCACTTCCACAGAGCCACAGCATCAAGGTGAGGTCCTCCCTGCAGTCTGTCTCTACGGGACAAATAAATAGCCATCTTCGCCTCACTGATTAAAAAGTTTAAAAGTCTGGCCTTTGCCTTATTACTTTTATTTTGGCACACTCCTCCAATAAATAAAGAAGTAGTAAAAACAGTGCCAAAAAGACTAAAAACATTTGTTAAAAGGCTAAAAATGGTCTTTAGTCTGTTACAGTACATAAAAACATTAAAAACGTTCTCAGACAGACTGCAGAAAGGACACTCATTTAAAACAGCCCGATTAATAACGGATAAAAAAGAGTTTGTGGCGATGGCACCGTGTAAAATCCTCCATTGGAGATCACCAGTTCTCTTTTTAATTGGAGGCTTATATAAAGTCCTCCGCTGTGGTGCTCTACCAGCAAGTCTATCAGTCCATACACAGACTGCGCGATTCTCAAAGTGTCTTCGATTTATCACTTTGGAACAAACTCTATAAACAGTTTTCTGGTCCATAGTGGATAAAACCATCTTCTGTGGGTCCAGGCTGGAGAGCAGAGGTCCACTTCTCTCCGGGAACCCAGGATCCAGGATCAGGCCAGGAAAGGAGTCCATCGGGTCTGGCTTGCTCTGTCTCTCACAATAGTCACGGAGGAGGCTCCTCTCCTTGGCTGACATCTTTCCCCTCAGGAGATCCAGGAAGCGCCGCACCAGCCTGGCAGACCGTACCCCCATCACGGAACCCATGGCCTCGACGTTGGAGAGGGACGGTCCTGCAGTCTCCACCAGCTGTTTCACGGTTGTTATCTTTGACCGGCGCAGCGCCTCCGACAGCCCTGGTCCAGCGCCGTCACACACGTCCAGCCTGGACCCACAGATTAAAGGCTCCTGTAAAAGCCAGTGCAGAGAGTTAGTCGTTTGGGATGGCTTTAATTTAAACAGGGCACATGATTTAAAAACACCCTGATAAAACCTCGGCAATCCCCTTAACTTTAAAAGATTTAAATCAGTTAAAAACAGAGCCGCATCCAGCCCCAGGTTATTTAGGCTACACCTCTAAAGATGCAGCTAGCCACGTCCCTCCACACTAAGTCAGAAGGCCCTGCCAGGTATTTCTGAACAAAACGTAATCTAAAAGCCGCTGTTCTCCCGGCTAGGTGGACAAGGCCCTGGCCCCCCTCTTCTCTGGGTAAAAACAACACAGACTGTGGCACCCAATGAAAACCGTTCCAAAAAAAGTTGACCATTTTTGCTTGTATGTTGGCCAACAAACCAGACGGTGGGTCTAAACAGGAAAGTTTGTGCCACAGCTGAGATGCTACAAGGTTATTTAAAACCAAAACCCTTCCCCTGTACGACATGTGGGAGTGTAGCCATCTCCACTTTTCTAGTTTACATTCTATTTTCTGTTCCATATTTTCCCAGTTCTTTTTTTCAGTGTTTTCATTGCCTAAAAACAGACCGAGATATTTAAAACCATCTTTTTTCCATAAAAGTCCCTGAGGGAGAACCGGGAGCCCTTCACGCCATTCGCCCACTGCCAGGGCTTCACTTTTTCCCCAGTTCACCCTCGCAGAAGATAAAACAGAGAACTTAGTTGTTATCTCGTTCAGTACATCGACATCTTGCTGGTTTTTAGTAAAAACAACAACGTCATCAGCATAGGCAGATAAAACCACTCTACTATTAAAGCCAGGTAAAACCAAACCATGAACAGTAGAACGTATCTTTTGAAGCAGGGGTTCCAGGGAGAGCGCGTAGAGCATCCCGGACATGGCGCAGCCTTGGCGAACACCTCTACGCACCCTAAAAGGAGCACACAGACCACCGTTAATCTTTAGCATACTCTCAATGCCACTGTACATCACCTGGATCTTGGCGATCAGACCAGCGCCGAACCCAAACCTCTCCATAGTTTTCCACAGGAAGCCGTGTTCGACGCGATCAAACGCCTTTTCTTGATCTAATGCGATCAAGCCCGTTCTTAAACCCAATGAACCGGAGACCTCCAAAACATCCCGAATTAGGTAGACGTTATCTACCATGGACCTGCCGGGGACGCAGTAGGTCTGGTCCCGGTGGATGACCTGCTCCATAGCTTCTCTCAGCTGCGTTGCCAAGGCTTTGGAGAGGATCTTGTAGTCGGTGCAGAGGAGAGATACAGGGCGCCAGTTCTTAATGTCTTGCAGGTTCCCTTTCTTGGGCAGGAGGGTGATGACTGCCCTGCGGCACGAAAGCGGGAGTGAACCAGTGGCCAAACTCTCATTATAGACCTCCAGTAGGTCTTCTGCCAGGATGTCCCAGTAGGCTTTGAAAAACTCTACTGTAAGACCATCGATACCTGGGGCCTTCTGGCGCTGCATATTCAGGAGGGCTGTATGGAGCTCTTGTACCCCCAGGGGGCGCTCCAGCTGTACGTTGGTCTCCTCAGAGACCTGGGGCAGCCCACCACAGAACTCCCCAAAAAGCTCCTCGTTCTCCTTATACTCACTCTCAAACAGAGAGGAGTAAAACTCAACAGCCCTCCTCCTGATCTGGCCCGGTTCACTCACCTGCTGCCCTGTGTCAGATAGTAAGGAATGGATCACCTTCCTCTGCCCGCGTTTCCTCTCCAAGCTGAAGAAGAAGCTAGAGGGAGCATCCATCTCTGTGATGTTCTGAACCCGAGACCTGACCAACACGCCTTGGACTTTAGACTCCAGCAGGTTGGCTAAAACTAGCCTTTTGGATTTGAGAGCTTCAATATGCTCTCGATTTCCTGTGGACTCACTTAAATGTTCTAATTCCACTATATTCATCTCCAGATCTCTGATAGATCTGGTGACGTCACGAGTGACATTAAGAGTATGCTGTTGACAAAGTTGTTTTATTTGAACTTTTCCATGGTCCCACCACTGCCTTAGACAAGTAAAATCACCCTTTCTTTGTCTAAAAACAGTCCAAAAATAACTTAAAGCTTCTCTAAAACTACGATCATGAGTTAAAGCCAGATTAAAATACCAGTAGGCGCTTTTAGGTAAAATGTTTGTTATAAAAACATTCCCTAAAAGCAAAGAGTGGTCTGTAAAAGCTACTAGTAAAATCTGACATGTTTTAAACACATTAAAATGATATTTAAAACAATAAAAACGGTCAATACGTGCTAAAGAGAGGCGGTTTTCTTTACTCTGGGACCAAGTGTACTGTCTGGAGCCTGTGTGCATCCTCCTCCACACGTCCACCAGGCCGTGAGACGAGACAAGCTTCTGCATGGCTTGCTGGGAAGCTTGGTGAGGCTCTTTGTGATTTCTGTCTAACAATTCGTTTTCTGTACAATTAAAATCCCCACCTAAAAAAACATAATCATCAGACCCGCAATCTCACAACCTCTCCCCAATTATCTCTAAAAAACGCTTCCTCTCTGCACCGACGTTAGGGGCATAAATATTGATAAAAACTACGTTAAAATGGTCAAACTGAGCTTTTACTAAAAGACACCTTCCCTGGACGATACTTTCTACATTAAAAGAGTTTGGGGTGAAAGCTGAGGAAAAGAGGAGGCCCACCCCAGAACTCTGGGAGGTGCCGTGGCTAAAAAAAGCTTCTCCCTTCCATTCCTTGCGCCAGTCTGCTTCATTGTTAAGATCACTGTGCGTCTCTTGTAAAAATAAAACACTAATTCCAAAAAAAGGGTAAAAAACAAAGCAACTGGACTTGTTTTCCGTAGTTGAAGACGTTTCGCTTCCTCTCCCGGAAGCTTTCTCAATTCAAAAAGTCTGGAGTAATGATGAGTAACAAGCTTTATACCATTACCAACCAAAGGCCTGTAATGGCTTTGATAACATGCAAATTCAACCGAAACAGGACCACCCCTTAGTAATGGGCGGTCGTTAAAGCCATTAAGCCAGCAGAATGGACCGAAACTGGTCTGCTCCTCTGTAACGAGGAGTCGTTAGAGTTGTTATTGGCTTGGCTTAAAGGAACAATGTTTTAATCACCTGAATGAGGGTGAGAGTTAAGTTGACGATTGGCTGGAATTAATCCTATAGCTGTGTTGTAAGTTTTTGAGAGTTGGAACCTAAGGCCTCCTCCTCTGTTTAAGGTTGGTCTTTCTTTCTTGACGTAGATGGCTTCCTTCACACCCCTTTCAAACCATCTGTCTTCTTTGTCCAAAATGTGAACATTTTGGTCCTCAAAAGAGTGTCCTTTGTCCTTTAGGTGTAAGTGGACAGCAGAGTCTTGACCTGAGGAGGTAGCTCTCCTGTGTTGAGCCATGCGTCAACAAGTCCAGTTGCTTTGTTTTTTACCCTTTTTTTGGAATGACCATGACCTGGATGACTGAGAATCTTCACCAGCAAAACACTAATTCTTTTCTGTTTTGCTATTTCATAAATCATGGTGCGTTTAACAGCCTCCCTAGCTCCATTAACATTTAAAGAAGCTATTTTAAAATTATCCATGTTGGGTAAAAGGCTAAAAACAACACCACAATAAAATACGCACAATAAAAATAATAAGTTAGTGCTCATCATTCTATTCAAAATTGTTTTCTCACTTTTCCCATAATTTTCTTCAGTCTAAAAACCTCCTGATCAGAAAACCCAGACTCTTCTTTTATTCTAATATAATATCTCGCAGACAAATAAAATATTTTTAAATTGGGAAAATATTTTTCTACTTTTATCCCTCTTAATCCTTTTGTTTCTTGGAGAAAATTATTAAAAGATTCAACAGGATAACGTGCCTCTGCACTGCTACCCTGTGACAGAGACACCTCACTGCTGTCAGACAGCTCACCCTCACTGTCACTGCTGTCTGACACATCTTTTCTCTCTGTGGCCAGCTTGCTGACCTGCTTACTGCTCTGAACAGCAGTCATCACATTTTTTCTCTTACTGCGCCTTTTTAAATTCATAGGCGCCTCCTGCTCCATCACCTGCTCTCCCTCGCCTTTCTCCTCCACAGGAGCCACCACAGGCTCCCCCACAGACTCCTCCACAGGAGCCACCACATGCTCCTCCACACTCACCTCCCCTCCACCTACCACCACCTCACCTTTCCCTCCCTGCTCTCCACACACACCAGTCACACCCTCCTGCTCTTCACACACGCCATCCTGCTCCATCTCACCCTGATTCTCCACTTCCTCACCAGTCACACAAGTTTCCCCACCACCACACACCACCGTGCTGCCCTCACTCACCACACAATCACTCCTTTGTGGATCAGATGTTTTATCCACAGTTTTCTCCTGCACTAAACTCCTCTGCTGGTCTCCAGCGACCGGAGCCGACGCCACGGCTTCCTCCACGGCAACGCTGGAGTTCCCCGCAGCGCCAGACTCCTCCACCGCGGCAGGAGCTCCAGCCTCGCCGGATACACCCACCTGCTCCCCGGCTGCCGCAGGCTGCTGCTCCGCGGAGCTCGACGGAGCCGCCCTGGCTCTGTTAGGGCACAATTTTATCAAATGTCCCTCCTGTCCACAGCCGAAGCACTTCATGCCGGATGAGGTGGCGAACAAGACATAGTCAAATTCGTCCACTCTCACCCGGAAACGCAGGTTTAGCTCCTCGTCACGGTTGTTGAGGATCATGAAGAGTTGTCTCCGGTGGGAGACAACATGCTTCAGCAAAGGTGATTTACACCCCGACAGAATCTTTTTAACGGGGGAAACCACCTTTCCGTGACGAGAGAGCTCTTTAACGAGAAACTCGTCACTAATGAACGGAGGGACATTCGATAAAATCACCCTGGTAGCGGGCTTCGTGAGCGGCGACACCTGAAGGAATGAGCCGTTCACAGAAATGCCCGACTTGACCAACAGGTTCGCCTGCTCAACCCGCTCAACAAACAACACTGCGGCTCCGTTCATGCGAGCCGCGGACTTGATGGAACCATGTCCAATAACCTCACCCACCGCCAAACAAATGTCCTCCACGCTGCACGGAGACCCGGCACCCACCTTGATGCCGTTTCTCCGTGTCAGCGCGGAGAAAACGCCAGCACCTCCACCCACCACCATGGCGTTCAAGACGCCGACCGGCCGCCGGGCAAAACCCGACGGCCACCAAACCCCACAAACCCCACCAAAAAACCCTAACAACCAAAATAAAACAACTATATACACAATATTTACACTCACCCAGTGAAAAAGGACAGAAAAAAGTAAGAAAAAACACTCAAAACAGAGTTTTCTCACGCGCTCTCTCTTCCGCTCCTTCACTCACACTCCTCCCACACGAAGAAGAAGAAGAAGACTTTTTTGACTTTTAACAAAACTTTAATTACAAAACGCCAGACAATTAAACAATTGAGTTAAAACCAAGTGTCATTTACATAAAATTCTTAAATAAGAAGCTTGTTAAATTGAAGTTCTTTTCTTTCAGACACTTCACATAAAATCTTTTTAAAACCCCACAACTGCATAAAATCCTCCATGTTCTGCGTGGCTCTGTGGAAGTGAAACTCCAGCCTAATTCTGGCTTTAACGTTGCACTTCCACAGAGCCACAGCATCAAGGTGAGGTCCTCCCTGCAGTCTGTCTCTACGGGACAAATAAATAGCCATCTTCGCCTCACTGATTAAAAAGTCTAAAAGTCTGGCCTTTGCCTTATTACTTTTATTTTGGCACACTCCTCCAATAAATAAAGAAGTAGTAAAAACAGTGCCAAAAAGACTAAAAACATTTGTTAAAAGGCTAAAAATGGTCTTTAGTCTGTTACAGTCCATAAAAACATGAAAAACGTTCTCAGACAGACTGCAGAAAGGACACTCATTTAAAACAGCCCGATTAATAACGGATAAAAAAGAGTTTGTGGCGATGGCACCGTGTAAAATCCTCCATTGGAGATCACCAGTTCTCTTTTTAATTGGAGGCTTATATAAAGTCCTCCACTGGGGTGCTCTACCAGCAAGTCTATCAGTCCATACACAGACTGCGCGGTTCTCAAAATGTCTTCGATTTATCGCTTTGGAGCAAACTCTATAAACAGTTTTCTGGTCCATAGTGGATAAAACCATCTTCTGTGGGTCCAGGCTGGAGAGCAGAGGTCCACTTCTCTCCGGGAACCCAGGATGCAGGATCAGGCCAGGAAAGGAGTCCATCGGGTCTGGCTGGCTCTGTCCCTCACAGTAGTCACGGAGGAGGCTCCTCTCCTTGGCCGACATCTTTCCCCTCAGGAGGTCCAGGAAGTGCTGCACCAGCCTGGCAGACCGTACCCCCATCACGGAACCCATGGCCTCGACGTTGGAGAGGGACGGTCCTGCAGTCTCCACCAGCTGTCTCACAGTTGTTATCTTTGACCGGCGCAGCGCCTCCGACAGCCCTGGTCCAGCGCCGTCACACACGTCCAGCCTGGACCCACAGATTAAAGGCTCCTGTAAAAGCCAGTGCAGAGAGTTAGTCGTTTGGGATGGCTTTAAATTGAACAGGGTACATGATTTAAAAACACCCTGATAAAACCTCGGTAATCCCCTTAACTTTAAAAGATTTAAATCAGTTAAAAACAGAGCCGCATCCAGCCCCAGGTTATTTACACCTCTAAAAATGCAGCTGGCCACATCCCTCCACACTAAGTCAGAGGGCCCTGCCAGGTATTTCTGAACAAAACGTAATCTAAAAGCCGCTGTTCTCCCGGTTAGGTGGACAAGGCCCTGGCCCCCCTCTTCTCTGGGTAAAAACAACACAGACTGTGGCACCCAATGAAAACCGTTCCAAAAAAAGTTGACCATTTTTGCTTGTATGTTGGCCAACAAACCAGACGGTGGGTCTAAACAGGAAAGTTTGTGCCACAGCTGAGATGCTACGAGGTTATTTAAAACCAAAACCCTTCCCCTGTACGACATGTGGGAGTGTAGCCATCTCCACTTTTCTAGTTTACATTCTATTTTCTGTTCCAAGTTTTCCCAGTTCTTTTTTTCAGTGTTTTCATTGCCTAAAAACAGACCGAGATATTTAAAACCATCTTTTTTCCATAAAAGTCCCTGAGGAAGAACCGGGAGCCCATCACGCCATTCGCCCACTGCCAGGGCTTCACTTTTTCCCCAGTTCACCCTCGCAGAAGATAAAACAGAGAACTTAGTTGTTATCTTGTTCAGTATGTCGACATCTTGCTGGTTTTTAGTAAAAACAACGACGTCATCAGCATAGGCAGATAAAACCACTCTACTAATAAAACCAGGTAAAACCAAACCATGAACAGTAGAACGTATCTTTTGAAGCAGGGGTTCCAGGGAGAGCGCGTAGAGCATCCCGGACATGGCGCAGCCTTGGCGAACACCTCTACGCACCCTAAAAGGAGCACACAGACCACCGTTAATCTTTAGCATACTCTCAATGCCACTGTACATCACCTGGATCTTGGCGATCAGACCAGCGCCGAACCCAAACCTCTCCATAGTTTTCCACAGGAAGCCGTGTTCGACGCGATCAAACGCCTTTTCTTGATCTAATGCGATCAAGCCCGTTCTTAAACCCAATGAACCGGAGACCTCCAAAACATCCCGAATTAGGTAGACGTTATCTACCATGGACCTGCCGGGGACGCAGTAGGTCTGGTCCCGGTGGATGACCTGCTCCATAGCTTCTCTCAGCCGCGTTGCCAAGGCTTTGGAGAGGATCTTGTAGTCGGTGCAGAGGAGAGACACAGGGCGCCAGTTCTTAATGTCCTGCAGGTTCCCTTTCTTGGGCAGGAGGGTGATGACTGCCCTGCGGCACGAAAGCGGGAGTGAACCAGTGGCCAAACTCTCATTATAGACCTCCAGTAGGTCTTCCGCCAGGATGTCCCAGTAGGCTTTGAAAAACTCTACTGTAAGACCATCGATGCCTGGGGCCTTCTGGCCCTACATATTCAGGAGGGCTGTATGGAGCTCTTGTACCCCCAGGGGGCGCTCCAGCTATACATTGGTCTCCTCAGAGACCTGGGGCAGCCCACCACAGAACTCCCCAAACAGCTTCTCATTCTCCTTATACTCACTCTCAAACAGAGAGGAGTAAAACTCAACAGCCCTCCTCCTGATCTGGCCCGGTTCACTCACCTGCTGCCCTGTGTCAGATAGTAGAGAATGGATCACCTTCCTCTGCCCGCGTTTCCTCTCCAAGCTGAAGAAGAAGCTAGAGGGAGCATCCATCTCTGTGATGTTCTGAACCCGAGACCTGACCAATACGCCTTGGACTTTAGACTCCAGCAGGTTGGCTAAAACTAGCCTTTTGGATTTAAGAGCTTCAATATGCTCTCGATTTCCTGTGGACTCACTTAAATGTTCTAGTTCCACTATATTCATCTCCAGATCTCTGATAGATCTGGTGACGTCACGAATGACATTAAGAGTATGCTGTTGACAAAGTTGTTTTATTTGAACTTTTCCATGGTCCCACCACTGCCTTAGACAAGTAAAATCACCCTTTCTTTGTCTAAAAACAGCCCAAAAATAACTTAAAGCTTATCTAAAACTACAATCATGAGTTAAAGCCAGATTAAAATGCCAGTAGGCGCTTTTAGGTAAAATGTTTGTTATAAAAACATTCCCTAAAAGCAAAGAGTGGTCTGTAAAAGCTACTGGTAAAATCTGACATGCTTTAAACACATTAAAATGATATTTAAAACAATAAAAACGGTCAATACGTGCTAAAGAGAGGCGGTTTTCTTTACTGTGGGACCAAGTGTACTGTCTGGAGCCTGTGTGCATCCTCCTCCACACGTCCACCAGGCCGTGAGACGAGACAAGCTTCTGCATGGCTTGCTGGGAAGCTTGGTGAGGCTCTTTATGATTCCGGTCTAACAATTCGTTTTCTGTACAATTAAAATCCCCACCTAAAAAAACATAATCATCAGACCCGCAATCTCACAACCTCTCCCCAATTATCTCTAAAAAACGCTTCCTCTCTGCACCGACGTTAGGAGCATAAATATTGATAAAAACTACGGTAAAATGGTCAAACTGAGCTTTTACTAAAAGACACCTTCCCTGGACGATACTTTCTACGTTAAAAGAGTTTGGGGTGAAAGCTGAGGAAAAGAGGAGGCCCACCCCAGAACTCTGGGAGGTGCCGTGGCTAAAAAAAGCTTCTCCCTTCCATTCCTTGCGCCAGTCTGCTTCATTGTTAAGATCACTGTGCGTCTCTTGTAAAAATAAAACACTAATTCTTTTCTGTTTTGCTGTTTCATAAATCATGGTGCGTTTAACAGCCTCCCTAGCCCCGTTAACGTTTAAAGAAGCTATTTTAAAATTATCCATGTTGGGTAAAAGGCTAAAAACAACACCACAATAAAATACGCACAATAAAAATAATAAGAAGTTAGTGATCATCATTATATTCAAAATTGTTTTCTCACTTTTCCCATAATTTTCTTTAGTCTAAAAACCTCCTGATCAGAAAACCCAGACTTTTCTTTTCTTCTAATATAATATCTTGCAGAAAAATAAAATATTTTTAAATTGGGAAAATATTTTTCTACTTTTATCCCTCTTAATCCTTTTGTTTCTTGGAGAAAATTATTAAAAGATTCAACAGGATAACGTGCCTCTGCACTGCTACCCTGTGACAGAGACACCTCACTGCTGTCAGACAGTTCACCCTCACTGTCGCTGCTGTCTGACACACCTTTTCTCTCTGTGGTCAGCTTGCTGACCTGCTTACTGCTCTGAACAGCAGTCATCACATTTTTCCTTTTACTGCGCCTTTTTAAATTCATAGGCGCCTCCTGCTCCATCACCTGCTCTCCCTCGCCTTTCTCCTCCACAGGAGCTACCACAGGCTCCCCCACAGACTCCTCCACAGGAGCCACCACATGCTCCTCCACACTCACCTCCCCTCCACCTACCACCACCTCACCTTTCCCTCCCTGCTCTCCACACACACCAGTCACACCCTCCTGCTCTTCACACACGCCATCCTGCTCCATCTCACCCTGATTCTCCACTTCCTCACCAGTCACACAAGTTTCCCCACCACCACACACCACCGTGCTGCCCTCACTCACCACACAATCACTCCTTTGTGGATCAGATGTTTCATCCACGTTTTTCTCCTCCACTAAACTCTCCTGCCGGTCTCCAGCGACCGGAGCCGACGCCACGGCTTCCTCCGCGGTTACGCTGGAGTTCCCCGCAGCGCCAGATTCCTCCACCGCGGCAGGAGCTCCAGCCTCGCCGGACACACCCACCTGCTCCCCGGCTGCCGCAGGCTGCTGCTCCGCGGAGCTCGACGGAGCCGCCCCGGCTCTGTTTGGGCACGATTTTATCAAATGTCCCTCCTGTCCACAGCCGAAGCACTTCATGCCGGATGAGGTGGCGAACAAGACATAGTCAAATTCGTCCACTCTCACCCGGAAACGCAGGTTTAGCTCCTCGTCACGGTTGTTGAGGATCATGAAGAGTTGTCTCCGGTGGGAGACAACATGCTTCAACAAAGGTGATTTACACCCCGACAGAATCTTTTTAACGGGGGAAACCACCTTTCCGTGACGAGAGAGCTCTTTAACGAGAAACTCGTCACTAATGAACGGAGGGACATTTGATAAAATCACCCTGGTAGCGGGCTGTGTGAGCGGCGACACCTGAAGGAACGAGCCGTTCACAGAAATGCCCGACTCGACCAACAGGTTCGCCTGCTCAAACCCCCTCAACAAACAACAACGCGGCTCCGTTCATGCGAGCCGCGGACTTGATGGAACCATGACCAATCACCTCACCCACTGCCAAACAAACATCCTCCACGCTGCACGGAGACCCGGCACCCACCTTGATGCCGTTCCTCCGTGTCAGCGCGGAGAAAACGCCAGAACCACCACCCACCACCATGGCGTTCAAGACGCCGACCTGCCGCCGGGCAAAACCCGACGGCCACCAAACCCAACAAAACCCACCAAAAAAACCCTAACAACCAAAATAAAACAACTATATACACAATATTTACACTCACCCAGTGAAAAAGGACAGAAAAAAGTAAGAAAAACCACTCAAAACAGAGTTTTCTCACGCGCTCTCTCTTCCGCTCCTTCACTCACACTCCTCCCACACGAAGAAGAAGAAGATTTTTTTGACTTTTAACAAAACTTTAATTACAAAACGCCAGACAATTAAACAATTGAGTTAAAACCAAGTGTCATTTACATAAAATTCTTAAATAAGAAGCTTGTTAAATTGAAGTTCTTTTCTTTCAGACACTTCACATAAAATCTTTTTAAAACCCCACAACTGCATAAAATCCTCCATGTTCTGCGTGGCTCTGTGGAAGTGAAACTCCAGCCTAATTCTGGCTTTAACGTTGCACTTCCACAGAGCCACAGCATCAAGGTGAGGTCCTCCCTGCAGTCTGTCTCTACGGGACAAATAAATAGCCATCTTCGCCTCACTGATTAAAAAGTTTAAAAGTCTGGCCTTTGCCTTATTATTTTTATTTTGGCACACTCCTCCAATAAATAAAGAAGTAGTAAAAACAGTGCCAAAAAGACTAAAAACATTTGTTAAAAGGCTAAAAATGGTCTTTAGTCTGTTACAGTCCATAAAAACATGAAAAACGTTCTCAGACAGACTGCAGAAAGGACACTCATTTAAAACAGCCCGATTAATAACGGATAAAAAAGAGTTTGTGGCGATGGCACCGTGTAAAATCCTCCATTGGAGATCACCAGTTCTCTTTTAAATTGGAGGCTTATATAAAGTCCTCCACTGGGGTGCTCTACCAGCAAGTCTATCAGTCCATACACAGACTGCGCGGTTCTCGAAGTGTCTTCGATTTATCGCTTTGGAGCAAACTCTATAAACAGTTTTCTGATCCATAGTGGATAAAACCATCTTCTGTGGGTCCAGGCTGGAGAGCAGAGAGGTCCACTTCTCTCCGGGAAACCAGGATCTAGGATCAGGCCAGGAAAGGAGTCTATCGGGTCTGGTTGGCTCTGTCCCTCACAGTAAGCACGGAGGAGGCTCTTCTCCTTGGCCGACATCTTTCCCCTCAGGAGGTCCAGGAAGCGCCGCACCAGCCTGGCAGACCGTACCCCCATCACAGAACCCATGGCCTCGACGTTGGAGAGGGATGGTCCTGCAGTCTCCACCAGCTGTTTCAGAGTTATGGTCTTGGTTCGGCGCAGCGCCTCCGACAGCCCTGGTCCAGCGCCGTCACACACGTCCAGCCTGGACCCACAGATTAAAGGCTCCTGTAAAAGCCAGTGCAGAGAGTTAGTCGTTTGGGATGGCTTTAAATTGAACAGGGTACATGATTTAAAAACACCCTGATAAAACCTCGGTAATCCCCTTAACTTTAAAAGATTTAAATCAGTTAAAAACAGAGCCGCATCCAGCCCCAGGTTATTTACACCTCTAAAAATGCAGCTGGCCACATCCCTCCACACTAAGTCAGAGGGCCCTGCCAGGTATTTCTGAACAAAACGTAATCTAAAAGCCACTGTTCTCCCGGCTAAGTGGACAAAGCCCTGGCCCCCCTCTTCTCTGGGTAAAAACAACACAGACTGTGGCACCCAATGAAAACCGTTCCAAAAAAAGTTGACCATTTTTGCTTGTATGTTGGCCAACAAACCAGACGGTGGGTCTAAACAGGAAAGTTTGTGCCACAGCTGAGATGCTACGAGGTTATTTAAAACCAAAACCCTTCCCCTGTACGACATGTGGGAGTGTAGCCATCTCCACTTTTCTAATTTACATTCTATTTTCTGTTCCAAGTTTTCCCAGTTCTTTTTCTCAGTGTTTTCATTGCCTAAAAACAGACCGAGATATTTAAAACCATCTTTTTTCCATAAAAGTCCCTGAGGGAGAACCGGGAGCCCATCACGCCATTCGCCCACTGCCAGGGCTTCACTTTTTCCCCAGTTCACCCTTGCAGAAGATAAAACAGAGAACTTAGTTGTTATCTTGTTCAGTATGTCGACATCTTGCTGGTTTTTAGTAAAAACAACAACGTCATCAGCATAGGCAGATAAAACCACTCTACTATTAAAACCAGGTAAAACCAAACCATGAACAGTAGAACGTATCTTTTGAAGCAGGGGTTCCAGGGAGAGCGCGTAGAGCATCCCGGACATGGCGCAGCCTTGGCGAACACCTCTACGCACCCTAAAAGGAGCACACAGACCACCGTTAATCTTTAGCATACTCTCAATGCCACTGTACATCACCTGGATCTTGGCGATCAGACCAGCGCCGAACCCAAACCTCTCCATAGTTTTCCACAGGAAGCCGTGTTCGACGCGATCAAACGCCTTTTCTTGATCTAATGCGATCAAGCCCGTTCTTAAACCCAATGAACCGGAGACGTCCAAAACATCCCAAATTAGGTAGACGTTATCTACCATGGACCTGCCGGGGACGCAGTAGGTCTGGTCCCGGTGGATGACCTGCTCCATAGCTTCTCTCAGCTGCGTTGCCAAGGCTTTGGAGAGGATCTTGTAGTCGGTGCAGAGGAGAGACACAGGGCGCCAGTTCTTAATGTCCTGCAGGTTCCCTTTCTTGGGCAGGAGGGTGATGACTGCCCTGCGGCACGAAAGCGGGAGTGAACCAGCGGCCAAACTCTCATTATAGACCTCCAGTAGGTCTTCCGCCAGGATGTCCCAGCAGGCTTTGAAAAACTCTACTGTAAGACCATCGATGCCTGGGGCCTTCTGGCCCTGCATATTCAGGAGGGCTGTATGGAGCTCTTGTACCCCCAGGGGGCGCTCCAGCTGTACATTGGTCTCCTCAGAGACCTGGGGCAGCCCACCACAGAACTCCCCAAACAGCTCCTCATTCTCCTTATACTCACTCTCAAACAGAGAGGAGTAAAACTCAACAGCCCTCCTCCTGATCTGGCCCGGTTCACTCACCTGCTGCCCTGTGTCAGATAGTAGAGAATGGATCACCTTCCTCTGCCCGCGTTTCCTCTCCAAGCTGAAAAAGAAGCTAGAGGGAGCATCCATCTCTGTGATGTTCTGAACCCGAGACCTGACCAACACGCCTTGGACTTTAGACTCCAGCAGGTTGGCTAAAACTAGCCTTTTGGATTTGAGAGCTTCAATATGCTCTCGATTTCCTGTGGACTCACTTAAATGTTCTAGTTCCACTATATTCATCTCCAGATCTCTGATAGATCTGGTGACGTCACGAGTGACATTAAGAGTATGCTGTTGACAAAGTTGTTTTATTTGAACTTTTCCATGGTCCCACCACTGCCTTAGACAAGTAAAATCACCCTTTCTTTGTCTAAAAACAGTCCAAAAATAACTTAAAGCTTCTCTAAAACTACGATCATGAGTTAAAGCCAGATTAAAATGCCAGTAGGCGCTTTTAGGTAAAATGTTTGTTATAAAAACATTCCCTAAAAGCAAAGAGTGGTCTGTAAAAGCTACTGGTAAAATCTGACATGCTTTAAACACATTAAAATGATATTTAAAACAATAAAAACGGTCAATACGTGCTAAAGAGAGGCGGTTTTCTTTACTGTGGGACCAATTGTACTGTCTGGAGCCTGTGTGCATCCTCCTCCACACGTCCACCAGGCCGTGAGACGAGACAAGCTTCTGCATGGCTTGCTGGGAAGCTTGGTGAGGCTCTTTATGATTCCGGTCTAACAATTCATTTTCTGTACAATTAAAATCCCCACCTAAAAAAACATAATCATCAAACCCGCAATCTCCCAACCTCTCCCCAATTTTCTCTAAAAAACGCTTACTCTCTGCACCGACGTTAGGAGCATAAATATTGATAAAAACTACGTTAAAATGATCAAACTGAGCTTTTACTAAAAGACACCTTCCCTGGACGATACTTTCTACATTAAAAGAGTTCGGGGTGAAAGCTGAGGAAAAGAGGAGGCCCACCCCAGAACTCTGGGAGGTGCCGTGGCAAAAAAAAGCTTCTCCCTTCCATTCCTTGCGCCAGTCTGCTTCATTGTTAAGATCACTGTGCGTCTCTTGTAAAAATAAAACACTAATTCTTTTCTGTTTTGCTATTTCATAAATCATGGTGCGTTTAACAGCCCCCCTAGCCCCGTTAACGTTTAAAGAAGCTATTTTAAAATTATCCATGTTGGGTAAAAGGCTAAAAACAACACCACAATAAAATACACACAATAAAAATAATAAGTTAGTGCTCATCATTATATTCAAAATTGTTTTCTCACTTTTCCCATAATTTTCTTCAGTCTAAAAACCTCCTGATCAGAAAACCCAGACTCTTCTTTTCTTCTAATATAATATCTCGCAGAGAAATAAAATATTTTTAAATTGGGAAAATATTTTTCTACTTTTATCCCTCTTAATCCTTTTGTTTCTTGGAGAAAATTATTAAAAGATTCAACAGGATAACGTGCCTCTGCACTGCTACCCTGTGACAGAGACACCTCACTGCTGTCAGACAGTTCACCCTCACTGTCGCTGCTGTCTGACACACCTTTTCTCTCTGTGGTCAGCTTGCTGACCTGCTTACTGCTCTGAACAGCAGTCATCACATTTTTCCTTTTACTGCGCCTTTTTAAATTCATAGGCGCCTCCTGCTCCATCACCTGCTCTCCCTCGCCTTTCTCCTCCACAGGAGCCACCACAGGCTCCCCCACAGACTCCTCCACAGGAGCCACCACATGCTCCTCCACACTCACCTCCCCTCCACCTACCACCACCTCACCTTTCCCTCCCTGCTCTCCACACACACCAGTCACACCCTCCTGCTCTTCACACACGCCATCCTGCTCCATCTCACCCTGATTCTCCACCTCCTCACCAGTCACACAAGTTTCCCCACCACCACACACCACCGTGCTGCCCTCACTCACCACACAATCACTCCTTTGTGGATCAGATGTTTCATCCACATTTTTCTCCTCCACTAAACTCTCCTGCCGGTCTCCAGCGACCGAAGCCGACGCCACGGCTTCCTCCGCGGCTACGCTGGAGTTCCCCGCAGCGCCAGACTCCTCCACCGCGGCAGGAGCTCCAGCCTCGCCGGACACACCCACCTGCTCCCCGGCTGCCACAGGCTGCTGCTCCGCGGAGCTCGACGGAGCCGCCCCGGCTCTGTTTGGGCACGATTTTATCAAATGTCCCTCCTGTCCACAGCCGAAGCACTTCATGCCGGATGAGGTGGCGAACAAGACATAGTCAAATTCGTCCACTCTCACCCGGAAACGCAGGTTTAGCTCCTCGTCACGGTTGTTGAGGATCATGAAGAGTTGTCTCCGGTGGGAGACAACATGCTTCAACAAAGGTGATTTACACCCCGACAGAATCTTTTTAACGGGGGAAACCACCTTTCCGTGACGAGAGAGCTCTTTAACGAGAAACTCGTCACTAATGAACGGAGGGACATTTGATAAAATCACCCTGGTAGCGGGCTGCGTGAGCGGCGACACCTGGAGGAACGAGCCGTTCACAGAAATGCCCGACTCGACCAACAGGTTCGCCTGCTCAACCCGCTCAACAAACAACACCGCGGCTCCGTTCATGCGAGCCGCGGACTTGATGGCACCATGTCCAATCACCTCACCCACCGCCAAACAAACGTCCTCCACGCTGCACGGAGACCCGGCACCCACCTTGATGCCGTTCCTCCGTGTCAGCGCGGAGAAAACGCCAGAACCACCACCCACCACCATGGCGTTCAAGACGCCGACCTGCCGCCGGGCAAAACCCGACGGCCACCAAACCCCACAAAACCCACCAAAAAAAACTCTAACAACCAAAGTAAAACAACTATATACACAATATTTACACTCACCCAGTGAAAAAGGACAGAAAAAAGTAAGAAAAACCACTCAAAACAGAGTTTTCTCACGCGCTCTCTCTTCCGCTCCTTCACTCACACTCCTCCCACACGAAGAAGAAGAAGAAGAAGAAGAAGAAGAAGAAGAAGAAGAAAGCTGTGGCCGTCTCTCAGTTCACGAGAACGAGAGTCCGTACTCGCGTTCTCGTCAAGTCTGTTCTCGATAAGAACACAGAAAGATTGGACTTGACGAGAACGCGAGCACGCAGCACGTATGGTGCATTGGAAAAGAAGTATACTCGTGACGTCATCACACCCACAGCGCTTGAGCATTCCTTTAACGTTCAAAACTATTTATACACTACACCATATCTTATTGAAAACGTTTTTGATTTAAATTAATTTCTAAAAAGTATAAAAAATATCTAAAATAATGTACTGTGGGTATAAAACCAGCAAGAGCGGGAATGTCTTTGTTGGGAGTTGTAATTGGTGTAATTGCAGAGGCGATTGAATCTTCTTTAAAAATCAGCACTTTGTAGAAGAAAAATGAGCAATACGAGCAATATTGCTGTTGCTCTGGTCGTTGGTCAGCTTTACCAGCAGGCTGAAGAGGAGGTGATGCAGTTGAGGAGACAAATCCGAGCAAGGAGAAGATTGATGCAGCAGAGGAGGCTTAGAAGGCAGGCTTTGCTCACCCATCTATTGCCAACTGGTAGGCATTTTAAGATTGACAGCCTATTTCCTACTTTTATCTTAAAAAAAAAACATTGATGATGATATTAAAAACGTGATCAGGTTGAAATTGTGACTATTTTTCCTATATTAATAAAAATGAAGACCCAGTTTTAACATTAATAACAGTAGGGTTAAGCTACTTTATTGCACCTCCTGACCTTCACAGCATTGATCATTAAGAAAGGGAAAAAATTTTTTTTTATGTCTGTCCACCTTTACAGTGATTAATCTATAAATTACGTGCAGTTAGTTCAGCCCATTTTTCAGTGAAATCGTAAAAATACCAGAGAAGGGAAGCCATTTGTTACATTTACTATACATTTTACCTTTTCTTTCTTGAGAATTATAATAATCTGCATGTTAAGCAGGTATAGTTTTATGCATAGAAAAGGTGACAAAAAACAATTATTTAATATTGTTTCATTAATTTTTTATTTACAGGAAGAAACAGAAACAATATATGTGAGGATAAACACCGCTGTGCCAATCCTCCAAATATTGTTTTAATGAAGGGGACCTGAAACCAGCCTTCTAGCTAAACAAGGCCACCATCGTCCTCCTCCTTCAGCTGCTGCCCATCCATCCAGGCCCATGGATGGCCACAGGAGAAAGAGGTGCTGTTGACCCTGTACTGGCTGGCCTGTGGTGCATCCTATAGGGAAACAGCTTGCCAGTAAGATCTCTTACCTTCTTGTCCTTAAATAGAGCCAACAATTACACACAATTGATAGATGATATTAATTGGATAGAAGATTAAGACAGATCAGCATATTACCTAAATTACAAGTTAATTTTATATTTGGTACAGGTCAAGTGGAGGCATGCTACAACAGACACCACACCAAGGCGAGAAACATCATTGAGCGTGCCTTTGGTGATCTGAAGACACGGTGGCGTTCCATCTTCTTAAGGGTGCTGGAGGTCTGCCTGACGTTTGCCCCAAAAGTAATCGCTGCCTGCTGCATCCTCCACAATATTAGTATAGCAGCAGGTGACCAGCTGGACGTGGAGGATGAGGAGGTTGACCCAGAGGAGAATGACCATCCGGCGGCTGAAGACAGGGAGCTGCTCCAGCTGGCTGCATGTTTAAGTGAATATGACTACATGTGACCTAATGTAGATCAGTTGCAGTCATGTTCACATGCTGCTTCATTTCTTTTTTTTTCACCACCTGGAAAAATACATAAAATAATGCGTAAATTAATTTCCATTCCAACTCTTTTAACTGTAAGTTTATACGCATTGTCTATTTGTATGAGATCTTAATAGGAGTTATTTCTTTGTTTTAAACCATGTTAGTAACTGTTAATAATTTGTTGAATATATTACACCTTCATTCTGTTCCAAAGATAAAACATTTGTATAAAATAAATGTCTGTTATTTTCATATACTATTATTACTATTATTTTCTTTCCCTCTTTCTCCTCTCAATTATTTGTGTCCTGACTCAGAAGAAACTCACTTAGATAGGAAAAACATTTATAGAATTTATTTATTTTATATGCTGCTGTCGTCCTAGGGAGACATTTACAATTTATTCCAGCAAATATTGAGTTTATAAAGCAACACACGTCAGTCAGATAAACACAAAACAAATAAATCATAACCAGCGGTATTATGCACACTACTTTTTTTAATTACGCACTAACTCTGTAAACAGGCCACATAGGGAAGCTTAAAAGTATAATGTTCTCGCCTCAAACGATCTGAAAACGTACTTTTGAACAACAACAGCAGCAGAAAAGGGATTTTTGTACTTACCGCTGTGAGCTCTGTTTGCGCTGTCTCGAATCAACCTGCGGCCGCGGTGCATTCTGGGCAAGCGGTCAGTCTGAAGAACGCACAAGTCTGCTCTGATGCATGCTCGATAAAGAGGGCGGGCAAGAACAACATCCGGGGAATTCAGTGCGTTCTCGATTTGGCGTTCTCGGCATTGGAACAGTGCTCGGGCTGAGGCTGATGACGTGTCACGAGCACACGAGAACGCTCAAGAACGCATATTGAGAAACAGCCTGTGTCTCAATTCGCAGGCTGCGTCCTTCGAAGGACCCAGCCTACACAGCCTTAGGAGGACCTAGCCATCGGAGGATGCTCCGGAGGATCCTCAACCGTTGGTAAATGGGACGGTCTAGCCCAGGGGTCGGCAACCCGCGGCTCCGGAGCCGCATGCGGCTCTTTGATGCCTCTGATGCGGCTCAGCTGAGCTGTGTCCTCATGCAGACAGTCGTCAATGCTGGCTGACGAACACTCCTCACCAGTTGGTGGCAGTAATGCACACTGAAAAGATGTTTGCCAACTGCCAATAAACTCAAGAAGAAGAAATAATGCTTGCGAGTGGCTGCAGAGAGAAATAAGCAGAGAAGGCGGCATTTTCAGATGCTGTTTTACTGTAGTAAATTCTACAAATGACAAGGGGACCACGGTGACACAGGACCTAAATCAACATGGAGTCATTGATGAGGGTGAAGAGAGCTAAACAGCAGGGTAAGAGTCGTTTCTATATCTGACGTTTGTTCATTTTCAAAGTGAGGAAAACTGAACTGCATTTAGCTCGAGGCTGTGAGCGGAGTCCTGCGCAACTCAAGTCAGAGCTTCAGGTGCCGCTTGAACGTCTGATAGCTTGTTTAATGCAGCTGTTAGCTTGTTAGCTGGTTAATGACAGGAGCTCGTTTACGTGCGTAACTTTCCTGGATGTGATTAAAATGTGTTCAGATTAAAAAGAAAAGTATCCCGAAAGTACCGTTTATATGGGATGAAAATCAAATAATCCAACCATGACGTGCGTTTACTCGCACCAAGCTTTATTCAAAATAAAAACTCTGACATTAGCAGAGTTGATGATTTCCATAAAACAATAGAAGTTTTGTACTTATACAAAAAAAAAAAAAAAAAAAAAGAGGCAAAGATGCGTTGGTTCTGCTCCTGGTCCATTGTGTCGCAAAATAATGTGTTATATGCAGTGTGATTTAATTTAAAATTTCAAAAGGGTTTTGTGGCTCCCAGTGTTTTCTTTACTGTGTGAAACGGGTCCAAATGGCTCTTTGAGTGGTAAAGGTTGCAGACCCCTGGTCTAGCCTTTGGAGCACTTCCTGGTTGCGACACGACGTCATCATGTCTACCCCAAGCCCGGGAAAAACAGCGCCAGATGACAAAAAAATGGATATGGAAATTTTTATTTAATTTTTTTTATTTACTTGTTATTGGAGGAGGAGAGTCGGCTTAGACGGCTTCGGCGGCAGCAAAACCGGCAACGAATTTTTCTCAGACTGGGAGAGCGCAGTGGAGAGGTAACATTTACCTGCTATTATTTTCATGGCTGCAAAGCACCTCGGGAAATCTTGTGGCAGGCGAGGCCACTAAGGATGGTAGCAGTGCATCCTCAGAATTCGGGGAAAAGGAGGACGCATTCGAAGGCTGCATTTTAAGCATCCTCAGAATTTTTGCCAAATGGGACAGCCTCCGCGCATCGTTGTGACGTCACTGACCTTAAAATGCGTCCTTCGAAAGACGCAGCCTGCGAATTGAGACACAGCTGAAGCATGTGTGCTGAAAACACATATGTAGTTCGATCTGAGACGCTGCTAATCAGCTGATTGCCGACAGCCGAGAGTAAAGGGGAAGCGTCAATGCGCCGTGGTAAATTGAGTTTGTATTGATAGCGTGCTTTGAGATTAACTTGTGCTGTATAAGTTTAGAAAAGCAATATAAAGTGTTTCAGAGTTTGACTCACTTTAAAAATCATTAAACTATAGACAATGGTGTTGAAGTGGTATGAGAATAATTGAAAACATGTCTGCAATTTATTGAAAGACCTCAGTTATGCAGTCAATTGAACTGTAGTATGGAGGGATAGGGGAGACAAAATAAAATAAATATAGCATATAAAAGTAGTCTGTAAAGCTCCCAATAATTAGGTAAAGGTATCATGATGTTATTAAACACGTTTAAATACTTCAATGTACCATGAAATGAAGAAATATCTGAAAAAAATTGATAAAGGCATCAATAAATGGGGGTAAAAAAATAATGCTCTATACTTGCAACACCGGGTTGCAATCCTGCAACCTCTGGACTGGCAGTCCCAGGACTAAACCGTTGTACCAAAGACTACAGCTGTATATGTTCATGCATTTTGTGCAATTTTGTCGCCATGGTAACTCGAAATGGTGAGAAGTACAAACAGCACACGTTTTAATATATAGTTTGTGGGTGTACAACCTACGGTTCGGGCTGTATTAACGGTGACGGAAGAAAAATAAAACTATAAAGAAACACTTATTAGGTGCATAGCAATAGGCCCTGCATTGCAGGCCCCTAATTAAGTGCTCATGGTTTTTAATTTTAATTAATTTATAAAATGCAAGTGGAATGTGTGCCATGGCTTTGATCAAAACTGCATGAAATTGAATTGAATATCAATTGCTTTTCTAAGGGAGACTTTTGGCAAAATTTTAATAAAACTAAAGTAGGAAAGTTGAGAGGCTTCAGGTTTTCAAAAGGCCACATTATACATGTCATCTATTACATCAACATTTTAAGTTATCTAGTTCTGCTGAGCTGAAGCGAACTTTGAAAAAATTCCAGAGGGACAGCTTAGTCTGAAAAGAGACAAAAACATATTAAGACAAATCTAACCACAAGGTAAACACCTAAAGTGATTGCTCTGCTGAGTCAGTGTGTTCTGGGCTTGTCAAGGGCTGGAGCATGAAAAGAATATCAGATGATTTTCCCAAGGGGTGAAAGGGAACTCATAATAAATATTGAAGAACACAAAGTGTCTGTGATCAGATCAAGTAAATATAGCCTGCTCAAATAATAAGTACACCCTTAGATTGTAAATACACTGAAAGGATTAGTGCTTAGAAGTTTGGATTTTTTTTCCAGAATCATTGAAGTAATGTGTAATGACAATCAGGATTTGTGTATTATTTATAGAGTTGTGGTCTTTTCAGAACTTCAGTCACCATCAGTAGCTGAGGAGAAGGGTGCTGGACCATCACCAGAGTGAACACACAGTAGCGCCGGTGACCATAGAGACCGCAGTGTTCTCAGTGGAAGAGCAAAGTGAGAACAGTCCAAGACCGACACCAGTAAATGCTGACCCAGTTACAGGTTTGGTCAAACTGTCTGATTTTACATCTCTGTTGCCACGTAGAGAGTACAAGATTCATGGTGGTCAAATCTCGGATTCTGATTCTGATTTGAGTTACAGCAATTTGTGTAAGCAGATTGATGAGGGTATCAACGAAGGGTTTACAGAAGCTGAGGTTATCAGGACAGTGTTAAAGATAATCAACCCTGGTACCTTTAAAGACATGCTTGTTACCAAAGATAGCATTACTGTAGCTGAGCTAAAACATTTCTTAAAAGCACACCTATGGGAAAAGAGTTATTTCAGGAACTGAGCAATGCTAAACAACATGATAAAGAAATGCCACAACAGTTCATGTATAGATTGATGGGGCTAAAACAACGTGTGTTATTTGTATCCAAGCAGAATAGTGGTCTCTATTCCATTTCCTACATTCATTATACCAAGGTATGAATGAAAAGTATACTTATGTCAGAAGGGACCTTAAACCTCACATCTCAGACCATAGTGTCACAGATGACTCCATTCTGGAGCTAATAACAAAGTCTGTTAGTGAAGACGCAGAAAGACAGGTAAGGTTGGGCCAAACTCACAGACAGAAAACTGTTAGTGCTAATGCAGCTCAGCATGAAAAAGACAGAAATACAGACAAAATGCAAACTGAAGTCCATGCTAATCGCACTGCAATACAAGAACTAACAGCACAAGTGTTATCTTTCACCAAGAGTTTGGAGAAAGCACTCACGCCTGTTTTTAACACAGTGACTGAAAATCCTCATCCAACCTTCCCCTTTCCAAACAAGCAACTGTGAAAAATGGCGGTAAAGGGAAGTGCCAACAGTGTGTATCACAAGGAACTGAACATTGTACACACTGTTTTCGATGCGGGAAAGAGGGACACAGAGCTATAGGGTATCTGCAGAAAACCTATATGTCGGGAAACGGGAGGAGGCCACTGGGGAGGGACCACCAGTGACTGGACTGCCTGCAGAGTCCCATACCACTAAAAGACTTCACCAAGAGAAAACGTCATTTACTGCCAAAGCTCCTAACCTACCCAAGTCGTCCAACAAAAAGCGTGTAGCACAGCCAATTGGGGGTAGGTGTATGATTACTTGTCATCTTAATGGAGCAGAACTACAAATGTTATTGGACAGCGGGGCACAAGTGAGCATTGTGGAAAAGTCATGGGTACAAACAGCTTTACCAAATGTAGAAATACATCCACTCGAAAGCCTATTCCCTGATCACCCACTTCATGTCACTGCCGCTAATGGGACAAATCTTCCCTTTGAAGGGTGGATAGAGGTTTTACTCGAGATCACAAGTCAACAACATGGTTCTGTATCTTTGTATGTCACAATGCTTGTTAGCCAACAGGGTCTAAGCAGTTCATTGCTAGGGTTTAATGTTATCCAAGAGATTATCATGGGAAACAAAGACCACACGGAGAATTTAAGTTTGGCTGATTTACTAGCAGAAACTTTAAAAGTCCAGAAATGCAATGTTGAAACCCTTATCTCTGGAGTCAGTGCAAACTTGCTTGACCATGAACCAGACCATCCGATTGTCAGAGTTGAAAAGAAAGGACTCAAAGTGCAGTGTAACCAAATATGTATGGTGAAATGTCGCATTAGAGCGTTTGTTCGTGGAGGAACAATGCTGTTTGAGCCATCTTTAAAAGGCAACCTGCCTGATGGATTGGAGGTATTCCCAGCTCTTATTGATGTGCCTCCCGGTGCTTCAAAAACTGTCAAAATTCCAATCCAAAACTCAACTAAACATGACATTTACCTCCCACCAAAGACCCTACTCGGACATATTGAAGAGACAACGAAGTGCAAACCCGTCAATATTTATCCTGAAAATGCAACCACACAAAAAAACAGTCTTACTGCTCTTCTGCCCATGTGACATTAAGTGACAATATAGACACCCAATTTGCAGCCCCTTCAGACCTGAGGTGGCATCCGCCTGTTAATATTGAACACTTACCATCACATGACCAGGAAGTAGTCCGACAAATGCTTTATGAACAGTCTGATGTGTTCGCCCAGGAAGAAGGAGATACTGGATGATTTGCAGCTGAAAATAAACACAACTGACAACATACCTGTACAGAAGAGTTACAACTCTATCCCAAGGCCGTTGTACCAAGAGGTTAAGGAGTATGTTCAAAACCTTCTAAACAGAGGATGGATTAGAAAATCAGTATCAGACTATTCATCCCTGTAAGGAGTTGTCTTCATGAACCCAAGCACGACCACACAAACTGAGCACAGTTAAGGAGAGTTTATTTAAGAAGGTGAGTTGTGGAGGGTAAAAACCTGAGACTTCTTAGGGCTGGAGCAGATGATGAATGACGATGGACCGGCAAAGGAGTGACAGCAGAGTGAGGCTTAAGTAGGGAGGCTGGCAGGTGAAGTGAGTCTGGCTAATTAGTGGCTGGCAGGTGTGACTAACTGCAGTGGAAGGGAAGGCTGAAGTGAGGGGAAGGAGAAACTAAAAACAATAAATAAAGTCAATCCCTAACTAAAACTAAAACAAGGTGGAAAAACCGAAAACCAATGGCAACAAAAGCCGAATCAAAACTAAACCATGACAATCCCAAGTAGTTTGTGTGCACAAAAACTACTTGGTCTACGCCTGTGTGTTGACTTTCGCAAGCTTAATCAAAAGACTGTACCTGACAGGCATCCGTTACCGCGGATACAAGATCTTTTGGACAGACTGGGGGGAAATATGTGGTTTTCTATTCTAGATCAGGGCAGTGCGTATCATAAGGGTTTTGTGAGTGAGGAGTCCAGACACTTGACAGCTTTTAGTAGACCTTGGGGACTTTATGAATGGGTGCGGGTACCCTTCGGTCTCACAAATGCACCGGCCCCATTCCAAAGATGTATGGAAGGGGTGTTAGAGGACATTAGAGACGAGTGTTGTGTACCCTATTTAGATGATGTACTCTGTTATTCCAAAACCTTTGATGAACATGTAGAACACCTCAGACAAGTCCTTTGTAAAATGCGACAACATGGTATCAAAATTCGTCCAGCTAAATGTGAGCTATTCAAAAAAGAAATCCGTTATTTAGGGAGATTAGTCTCAGGAGAAGGAGTCCAAATTGACCCAAAAGACTTGGAAGCGGTAAGAGCACTGAAAGATAAGAAACCCAGCACAGTTGGAGAACTCAGAACGGTACTGGGATTTCTCAGCTATTACCGCTCATTCATCCAAGATTTCTCCCGACTAGCGAGACCCTTGTTTGAACTTCTTCAGACCCCTACTAAAACAAACACCACCACATCAGTCACTGAAAACTAAAAAGGGGGGGTCAAACAAAAAAAAGAAATAAAAACCAGCTCTCTTCTTGTGCACCAATAATATGGACTAGTGAGCATCAGGATGTTGTGTCGAAGTTTGTGGACATTCTAACAAACCCTCCTATCCTAGCCTATCCCAATTTTGACCTCCCATTTGTACTGCATACAGATGCATCAAATACAGGCATGGGAGCTGTACTATACCAAACACAGGACAACAAACTAAGAGTGATTGGCTATGGGTCCAGGACTCTTACACCTACTGTGAAAAACTACCACCTACATTCCGGAAAACTGGAGTTCCTGGCACTTAAATGAGCCGTTTGTGACAAATTCCGCGATTATCTGTACTACGCTCCTACCTTCACCGTCTATACAGATAACAACCCCGTAACATATGTACTGAGTTAATCCAGATTAAACGCAATGGGTCATAGGTGGGTTGGGGAATTAGCTGACTTCCATTTTGATATAAAGTATAGGCCGGGTAAAAGAAACGCAGATGCTGACATGTTGTCCAGACACCCGTTAGATCTACAAGAACAAATGGACGAGCACACAGCAACAGTGTCACCAGAAGTAGTGTCTGCAGTGTGGCAAGGGAGTAAAGTGGCTCAAAACAATGATGTTCTTCCTTGGATGGCTGCATTACAGCTAAACTCCCGAGACGAAAATGTCCTAACAGACAATGTTTTAAGCATGACACCAAAGGACATTAGGGATGCTCAAAAGGAAGACCAATCTATCAAAGAGGTGGTGTCACTCAAACAAAAAGCTTGGATACCAAATGGAAAAGATAAACGGACAATGTCAAAAGAAACAAGGAGATTACTCTATGAATGGAACAAGTTGGAGATGGACAATGGACTGTTGTACAGAAAAACCGAACACAACAAACAACTGGTCCTTCCTGAACAGTTGAGGCCCATGGTGCTAAAGTGTTTACATGATGACATAGGCCATGTAGGTTGCGATAAAGTGACTCATCTGGTCTGTCAGCGTTATTATTGGCCATATATGCAACAAGACATTGAAAGTTATGTAACTAAGAAATGTCCATGTATCAAACAAAAACGCCCAACTGTCCCCCAGAGAGCTCCATTGGGATCAATAACAACCAGTGCCCCATTTGAGTTAGTCTCAATCGATTACTTACATCTTGAGCCAAGCAAAGGACGATACGAGTATATCCTGGTAATCATTGACCATTTCACACGCTTCGCGCAGGCGTACCCGACGAAAAATAAGTCTGGTAGGACAGCTGCAGAAAAAATATTCCACGACTTCATTCCTCGTTTCGGGTATCCAGAGAAGCTGCATCACGATCAGGGCCGCGAGTTTGAGAATCACCTATTTGAAAGATTACAACAACTGTCAGGTATTACTCACTCACTCACACACCACACCGTACCACCCGCAATCCAACCCTGTGGAACGCCTGAATCGTACGCTACTCCAAATGCTGCGTACCCTACAGGGTACTGTGATATTTTTATTATTGGCCTAATCCTGCTTCGCTACTAAAGGCCCATTTTTACCCCGGTTTAAGATTTGACAATAAAATAAGGAATCATTGATCAGAGGTAGAACGGTTCAAATACATATTTAATTCATAGAAATTAAATATGGAGACAGAGTTACATACCATTACAAGATGTTGTTCTCACCGGTGGATAAGTCTATCTGTCTGAAGTAAGTTTTACCAAGACATTCCTTTTATCAACTTTAAAACTCCTCCTGCAAGCTCAGAGGGGGGATGACTGACCCCCTCTCCTGCTGACCACCCCCTCAGGGCAATAAAACTCCATGTTTATCTTACGCTGGAGCAGGAAAGGACAGACCCCCCTCTGCTTTACTCAGTAACCCCAACTAAGATATATTTTTAATTCTCAACAACCCCTCTGTTTTGATCCCTCAAAGATCAAACCAATAACTAGGCTAAACTAAGTCTATGTCTTGAAACCCTTAAACAAAATGTAAATAGTAAGATGTAATATTGTAACCCACTGTCCCCTCTGTTGGCGACTTATGAAAGCAAATGAAGTTCAAATGTTCCCCTTAAATGTAAAATAACCCAAGTCTAAGCTAAAAAGCTACTAAACCTATCTGAATCTCTAACCTACTAGAATTAAGAAAAGTAAGCACCTTTATCCGAGAGGTGCAAGGCTAAGATAAATGTGCAACTACCAAAAACTATTATATGATCTAAATATGACTTTAAGAATCCTAACCTAGATTAAGAAAATGCTTCTTAGAAATAAAGATAACCCATGAAAGCACTACACTCAGATCAAACCACAGAATAAAAAACAGATTTCCATGCAATGCAAAACCAAGATTCTAACAATACTAATATTGAACATCTTATGAATATGGAACTTATAAGACATATGCAGTGATTACAAAAACTCTCATTTTCTTTTTTCTCTTTTACACAATGCATTCAATTGTTGTCATGATGTCTTGCATCTCAAAGATGTCTTCTTCTCGCCTTTAAAGATGGTTTAAAGAGTCAGTGTTCCAACCGCGGTCTCCACAGAACTGTATGTTAATCTTTATTAAAAATAAAAAACGAAAACAAAATAAAATTCCAGCTGCCCCTCCGTGGGTGGCTCTGCGAGATAAGTTGTTCCGGTGATGTCCCCCTGGAACTCTCTGGTGGCTGGTACACACGGCTCCTGGAGTCTGATGGGCCCCTGACCTCTGGCCCACCACATCTGCTTGTCGATAACCTTAGCGTGCACTCCGAAGTCGGGGGTGAGGGGACTTCCCCTCCCGTTTCTCCTAATTTAATGTCTCCAATACAACCTGAAACTTACACGACAATCGTTTAAATATCAAATGTCGTGTGCTACCTGTAATTCCGGAGGTTGACTTCTGGTCCCGAAAAGCTCCTTTCAGTCATATGGAAACATATCCTGTAATGAAATTAACTGAACACTCCCACAAGAAAACACTTCACATCTTTTCCACCCCAATTTCAATGTAGTCTGTGCACAGAACTATAGTCAATTGTGTTTAGAATTCTCCCCATTAATCTGAACCAACCTTCTTGTTGTTTCCTCTCCATCCTATGAGAAACCTATTTTTAGAAATGTAATAGTTAATGAGACATTTTATTGCAACTCCTCTTTCCTGACGCTGGGCCTCTGATTGTCCTGCAAGAGAATGCATGCACAAAAACTTTATACCTCCGGTGGGAATCGCCATGTCTGTGGAATCCAAAATTAGTTAATTTAATTTGAAATCAAAGTACATTTTCCTGTAAGAATGTCAGAATGTTCTCTGGATTAAAGATTAAAGATTACCATTCAGCAGTCACTCCACACAAAACCTTTCAGCAGTCACCACACCTCACTTCTGTACCATTTACTCAGATGTCTATGCTGTAAAAAAGTTCCTATTTTTAATCTGAGAGGAAAAGCAAACCCTCATTTTGTTTTATCCAGTTGTTACAAATCCTGATCCAGTTTACTGCAACAGATATACATGGCTTTGAATCCTACCTGACACACCAATGATTTTAAAGTAAACTAAATATGCAGTAAGTTACCCTCTGTTTATCTCTGTTTTATCCATTTTTTGTAGTTTATGTAGTTTTTCTGTTTAATTTAACATTCACTTTTTTGGCCTGCCTAAACTGTTTAAGCCTTTTTCCAAGAACCCCCTCATATAATCTATCTGTAGCAGATTCGTGGTGTCTGACACTCCGCTAATTAAATGTAATTTACAGTTCTGTTTTGGGAGTCACTTAACAAACATTCCGGAGAGCCATGGGTAAGGTCTTTTGTGGGGGGTTTCTTTTTGTTTAAACAACCGTTATCTGATTTACAATGCAGTTACATACATCCGTGGTGTCCTGCACAAGAATCCTTCCCTTAAATTACTTGTGCCAAGGCTTGATATAAAGTTTAAGATCTGTATAGCTTTACAATATAGTGTTATCATATAAATGTTTATGTCATATCCTAGCTTTACAATATAGTGTTATCATATAAATGTTTATGTCATATCCCTCTGCTTGGAACAAAATAAATTTTGTTACAAAACATTAACAAAGAATAGTATTAGTCACCACAGGGAATCAATTAACTGCAAATAATTATCTGAATTGAAGTATGAAAAACACTGCCCTATATCCCGGATTCAGATCAAAACATAATGCAATTTCATAATCCCACAGTTCTACAAGAAGTCCATCAAAAGTTGTATAAGATCAGTGTACCCATTGAAATAATGATTATTCTAATGTGCTCACAGCAAGTTGATGGTATGAGAATGCTGAACGTTCCAAGGTACTTACATACTGATAAAATATTGGGTTTTACCTGAATAAAACACCTAGTAACGGCAAAGTCTGGTGGAAATCTGATAAGTTTTAGCATGCAACAGTTATATTGTACAATAGAAAAATCTCAATACTTGAGAGCTATTTAAGAAAGAACCTAACAGATCCGTTTAACCTATGTTGTTTAAAAACAGAATGTCCCAAGCAGGACACATCTGTGCTTACCGAGAGGCCCATGTAATAAACCTGTCCCCTCAGGACGTTGCAACCCCCCTTGTGAAAATTTATGACATGCAGTTGTCAACCAGAACTCACAGATACCTAAGTATAAGTGTAGCACATAAAAGTATTCCCACCCCTGTGGATTGTCTGCTAATAATTGTGATGGTAAAATACACCTTCTGCTGTCAATTATGAGCAATACGGTCCTGGAAATAATAGAATTAAAACTCATGTTTAAAAGGAACATATCAGTTATATAGTAGAAAATTTAAGAGACAGTAGTATATTTTTCAAAACCGCAAACCTGTACTGCTGGTATCTGCCCAATTGGCTGCCTTAAGAATTTATCACCTGCACCAATCCATTTACCTGGAAGCTCAAGAGTTGGAGACAGAAAAAATATTAGAAATCACATTCCATAAAATTTGGTCAAAAGTATAGTGGTAGAAAGTCTGAATTACCTTAACAAAAAGTCTGTTATCAGTCTGTGGTCCTCGAGATGGACTGGACTGACATGTACAGCAGATCAGGCAGAAAAGAGATTGGAGTTTAGACGTCGCACTCACAGCTTCCATGTATGGAACTCCACATTTCGTCCCCCACGTGTTGCAGTGATTCGCTGTCGATGCACCTCAGTGACAAAGTTCTGGTCCACGACTCAGAAACTGGATGAGACATTCAACTCCAGTGTATGCAGACAGTCATTTTCCCTTGACAGCTTAGGATTTGCGCTGTTCATGAGCGCTAGCCATTGTTCCAGGATGAGGAAACATTGTTCATGGGAGCGTTATCCCCTTGCTGGGGCACTGACCTTCTTGAAGATGAGGTGGTATTGGGACTCCTTGCCAGGATTTAGTGATGTGAAACAGTCCTTGGCCCAGTGTCCAGCGTAAGCAACTGTCCCAGATGTGATGGGTGCCCCACGACACACATATCGGCTGTAAATGCTCAGTTTCATTCTTCCAACCCCAAATCGGCACTGATCTGCATCTCATGTCAGACATGTCCATACTCCAGAACGAACAGACCTGTAACAAAATTAAGATAGAAAAAGAAAAACGGGGGGGAGGGAGCTCCCCCACCTTAAATTAAAATAGAGACAGTTCTCAATGGAATAAGCTGCTTACTGTCACTCCTTCCTATATTGTTTTCCAATAACTGTAATTTTACCAACTTTTAGTAATTAACAAACTCAAGCATTGTGTATCACCCTTCCTTTGAGTCACAGGCAAATGGTGTATCAAATATTGTCTGAGCGAGCGTATCAAGATTGAAATTCATCAGCTGTGATATTGAAGAGGGCAGTTGTTTTTGTTGTTGTAACACTATTACTCTAAATAATTCCCCTAAATTGGACTGATTTATTTAGGATCCACACCTGTGTGTTAGATCCAGCCTACTGATTTTTTTTTTTTCAGAAGATATCAAGAGTCCCAGTCAAACACAGGAACCTTCTGCTAAAGTGTATAAAGAAAATGCTGTGTAACTCCATCTATCAAGGAAAAAATATAAAAAAACACCAAAGGTACATTTTAAAACAGCTCTAAAATCAGTAATGCGCCTGTGTTTAGTAAATTTTGAAGTCAAATTCTGCCGGCCACAAACAATCACCAGCAACTGATGTTGAAAAGTTCATTCACCAGAATTTGCACATCACCAAATGAACAAAGAAAAAAGATTCCTCGGGCTCTAAATTACTGTGTAACAAGGGCATCTGCATTTTGTGGGACCATGAAAATGTGATTACATATAATGAATAATTTGGGGACCGTCCTGTGATGATCCCGTAATATTTTCTGAATCTACTAGTTTCTGCCGTTCTGCAATATCAGTATCTATAATAAAACAATGCAAACCAATAACATTAGTCATAAATTCCTCAATTTTAGCTGCTTCTTTTGAGGATCACTTCAAAACTGACTCATGACTAAATGCAGTGTTAACAAAATCGATCAAATCAACCGCAATATCAGGTTGCACACACTATTAAGGTACAGTTTAACCTTAACTTCTAACTCTGTGTAGTTCTGTTTACTTGTGTTTTTTCCCAGGCCTGCAAATGAGCAAAAGTTTATAGGGTGGCCATTTTCTGCTCCCTATTAATCAGCCAGATTTAAGTCTGATGAATTATATTTATTTATTTATCTATTATAACTAGGGCTATCAAACAATGAAAACCATTTAATCACTATTTAATCGCAAATTATATTTCATGTCTGAAAGTATATATATTCATTAGGCATTTTAAAATGCTATTTTGCAATAGATAATGCTAGTTAAAATTACACTCTAACAGAAGGCATTTTCCCTTTTTTGTGTTTTCCCAATTTACAATGCCTCAAACAGATGTTCAATGTTCAGCCAAATTTTCAACAACTTTTCCAAACTTCTAACCACTTTCTAACTTTTAGGCTACAGTTCAAAATAAAAAGTTTTCTCCAAAACTCACCAAGACGCAGCAGTTCATGCTCTCCAATGCAACTCACACATACAGCTTGCAGCCAATCCCTCAAACGCTTTACTGCATTGAAAGTTCTTCTGCACTTTAACAAACATTATTAATGCATCAACCCTTTTTCCAATGATTTCCAAATTCCCCTTTAGTTTTTATTTTCACCCATATTTTTACTTATCACTTTTACTTAACAAAATTAAACTGCACCCCAGTCATTGCTCTAATCTTGAGGCCCATGCACGCGGAGAAATTCACACCCTCATGAAGACACACACACACACACACACACACACACCCACTCTCCGCTGAGTTGCAGGGTTCAACCAATCTCTCCTTCTCTCAAAACCATGGATCCCATATTACCGAGACATTCAAAACATCAGACAAGACATAACAAATATAACATTTAAGACAGACAGCCTGGCGCGCGCAGAGGGTCTTCTTTTAATACCCTTCCACTCGACGAAACCAACTATTCATTTAAATACCACCTCGGTCTAATCGTCGTGCAATCAGAATCCCCGTTCTGATGCTAGAGAACAATATAAATGTCCCCTTGGGGCCCCTTTCTTTTAATCTTTTACCTTCTATAACAGCTCACTCTTAAGGTCTTGCTGCTCTTAGCCTCAACTTAAAGATGTTACGTCTTCTTGGCCGTCCTATCGCTGTGCTGCATTAGGGTGTCCCCTTCCCCAAAGAAAGCACTCCATCTTAGTCCTAAATTCACCAGACTCGTCAGTTATGGTGCAGAGGTGACCAAATCTCGGGACTCTTTTTATTCTTTGTATTTTATCTTTTTTATTTGATTTTAAATAAGTTTTTTGCAATCTCAACATTTAAGTTTCTCAATTGTTATTCTTTAAAGTCTCAACAGTTAAGTTTCTTGGCTGTTATTTCTATTTTCCTTCCCATACAGCCTCACCATCTAAGATTACTTGCCATTTAATTTTCTATCTAATTTTACGTTTTTCTGACGCAAACAAACACATAAATCCCATTCAATCATTTCTCGGTTTCAACATAAATTCCATTCAAACCTAGTTATACCGTTCAGCCTCTGATATTTTGAGAAGAAAGCTTCTCCCTTACAGCAACACTTGATTTAGCCTACATCTAATCTTTAGCCAATAGGAGAATCAAAATCTCCTTACTTTTTTTCGGGTCGACCCTGTTTTGCTGCAAGTGATTACTTCTTCGTGCCCAAATTCAAAATGTTCCTCCACTTTAATGTCAAAATCCGGGTCACGGCTAACCAAATTGTGATATTTTTATTATTGGCCTAATCCTGCTTCGCTACTAAAGGCCCATTTTTACCCCGGTTTAAGATTTGACAATAAAATAAGGAATCATTGATCAGAGGTAGAACGGTTCAAATACATATTTAATTCATAGAAATTAAATATGGAGACAGAGTTACATACCATTACAAGATGTTGTTCTCACCGGTGGATAAGTCTATCTGTCTGAAGTAAGTTTTACCAAGACATTCCTTTTATCAACTTTAAAACTCCTCCTGCAAGCTCAGAGGGGGGATGACTGACCCCCTCTCCTGCTGACCACCCCCTCAGGGCAATAAAACTCCATGTTTATCTTACGCTGGAGCAGGAAAGGACAGACCCCCCTCTGCTTTACTCAGTAACCCCAACTAAGATATATTTTTAATTCTCAACAGTACGCAGCATTTGGAGTGACTGGCTTGCAATTTCCCAGGTCATCCACTTGTGTCAAAACTGCACCTGCACCCACATAGCTGGCATCCACATGGAGCTGAAAAGGATCATTCAAGCGTGGGGCAGCCAAAACCGGAGCACAGCAGAGAAGCTGTTTCACCTGTTCAAATGCATACTGACAGGAAGGAGACCAGTCAAACTTGGCATCCTTCGACAGCAAACTGGTTAATGGAGCTACTACCGAAGAAAAGTTTTTACAAAAACAACGATAATAACCAACCAGACCAAGAAAACTCATGAGATCTTTTTTTGTAACAGGAACAGGAAAGTCCTGTACTGCTTGCACCTTGGCTGCGATTGGGCGCACTTGACCTTGCCCAACTACATGGCCTAGATATATCACAGTTGCTTTCGCAAATTCACACTTTGCGAGATTAATTGTAAGCCCTGCCCTCACCAAGCGAGTAAACAAGTCGTGAATGCGCTCCATGTGTTGTTCCCAAGTATCAGAATAAATTACTACATCATCCAAATACACCGCACAACCTGGCATATCACCCACCACATAATTCATTAATCGCTGAAAAGTAGCGGGTGCATTCCGAAGTCCAAACGGCATAACTGTGTATGAATACAACCCAGAAGGAGTAACAAACGCAGCTAACTCCCGCGCACGTTCTGTCAAAGGAACTTGCCAGTAACCTTTAAGTAAGTCAAACTTGCTAACAAATTTCGGCGAACCAACCTGATCCACACAATCATCCATTCTGGGAAGTGGAAATGAATCAGGCTTTGTAACAGCATTCAATTTCCTATAGTCCGAACAAAAGCGGAATGTATTATCTGGCTTAGGAACCAGAATGCAAGGAGATGCCCAACTAGACAAAGATGGCTCAGCTATTCCATTTTCCAACATATAGTTCACTTCTGCATCAAGACATTTTCGTTTCTCCATATTTACACAATAAAAATGTTATTGTTTATCGGACTCGCTTGACCCACATCAATATCATGTTCCAGCAATGTGGTACGCCCAGGAGTATCAGAAAACAAGCACGGGAAGCTATAAATCAGCTTACTCAATTGTTTTGAATGATGTTCAGAAAGATGTGATAATAATACATCCAATTTTCGCAGCGACTCAGAGTTGGAGAGACGCCCGTGCGTCATGGCGCTATCCAAGGTATCAGTCTCCTCGTTAGAACAAGTGTCATTAATTGCACAAACTGGGCGTATGTGCTCAGGAGACTTTTTCACATGATCTCGCGCATAGTAAGGCTTTAGCAAATTCACGTGGCACAACTGCGTGTTTTTTCTGCGCTCAGGCGTTTCAATGAGGTAGTTCTGATCAGAGAGTCGCTGCAACACTGTATATGGGCCAGAAAACTTTGCTTGAAAAGGAGATGTAATAATGGGACACAGTGCCAAAACCTGATCCCCGGGCAAAAATGAGCGTTCCACTGCTCGACGATCAAATAAAGATTTAATTTTCTGTTGACTAGCAAACAATTTTTTTCAGCCAAATTCCGCGCTGCATACAGTCTATGCCTAAAACCATTCACGTAGTCAATCTGGTTCTGGTTCTTTCCACTCCGCTGCAACAGCTGCCAAGGGACCCTTTAACGGTGTGTCCAAACACCAGCTCATTTGGGCTAAAGCCTATGCTCTCCTGAGTAACCTCCCGAGCAGCCAACATCAACCATGGTAACCCATCCTCCCAATCCTTCCCCAGTTCAATACTATAAGCGCAAAGCAATGACTTTAAAGTCTGATGGAAACGCTCCAACGCTCCTTAACTTTCTGCATGGTAAGCCGTAGATCTGTTGTGTTTAACACGAAGCTGTTTTAGCACCTGGCCAAAAAGACGTGAAGAGAAATTTGTGCCTTGATCTGACTGAATAGTCTGAGGAATACCAAATACAGAGATGAACTGAGAAAGAGCACGTACCACAGATTTTGCTGTTATTGCAAGTAACGGGTAAGCAGCCGGATATCGAGTACTTTGGCACATAACTATCAACAAATAGCAAGCTCCAGACCGCGACCTCGGCAATGGACCCACACAATCAACAATTAGGTGCTCAAACGGTTCTGTTGCATCAGGGATAGGTAGTAAAGGAATGGGTTTCAAAGGTTGGTTAGGCTTTGCAGTTAGCTGATAGACATGACATGTCCTAACATAGGAGGAGATATCCCTCTTCAGACGAGGCCAAAAAAAATGTCTAAGGACTCGGTCGTATCTTTTTTTAACACCAGCGTGCCCAGACTCATCATGTGCTACTTTCAACAGTGCCTCACGATATTTAGAGGGAACCACTACTTGAAACACAGCATGTTCCACAGAACCAAAATGTGGCACCCATCTTCTTATTAGCACCGAGTTTTGAAGAAAATACGCACCTTCGTGGTCTGACACAGCACCCTCTGGACGAACCTGCTGAAATAGTTATTTTAAGGAGGAATCTGCACGTTGTTCCGTTATCAAATCAGTACGAGTAACAGGAAATGGGAAATCAGCGAGAGGCAAAAAGAAATCGTGATCTTTATTTTCATTTTGTGCGTCCTTCTCACTGTTCACCTGAGAGCGCGACATAGCACGAGTCACAGCACAAGCTGTGAAAACGTTCGAAAATTCCTCTTGTCTATTCAACTTTTGAAACTCCGGCTCACTGCCAACTGAGGGCGTGGGTAATTCATCTGTCCACATGTTGGAACCCGCTAGATCATTACCCAAAATGACCGAAACCCCGTCAATAGGCAATGCAGGCCAAACCGCTAGCAAAGCCTCTCCACAAAAAAGCTGGCATTCCAAAAACACCCTGTGGAGAGGAACCAACAAAATATTCAAACCCATATCCTTCACCGGAATACAGTTGTCCATCTCAGCGTGCTCAGGGAGATGCAATACATCCGCCTGAATAAAAGAATTAAACGCACCAGTGTCTCTAAGTACTTTCACAGGTATTTTCTTTTCAGTTTTTTCCAATGATACATAACCATCTCTTATAAATGGTAAATATGATTTCAAAGGCTCTATGAGCGGTGATTCCTTTAGTGTCTCTACACCTGTAAACACAGGTGCCGCTAAACCAGCGCCCTCTGGCCTAGACTGAAATGTTGGAGCTCTGGACTTAAATAGATGGCAATCCACTTTCCAATGGCCACGCTTATGGCAATAGTTACACCGACCATTACTGTCAAAAGAACCAGGAGGTGTAACTTCCACCTTACGCACTGCAGTTGGACGGCAAAAATTATCGCTTCGCCCAGTTTCCCCCCTGAAACCACTCCCTGTTGAAAACTGGGACTTGTGGGTCAACACATAATCATCCGCGAGCGCCGCGGCTGCAGCTGCAGTCTGAGCTTTCTGTTCACAAATATAAGTTGCAACCACCTCAGGAACTGAGTTTTTAAGTCAGCCACACGCTCAAAAATGACAAAAAACGAATCTGGATCAAGTTCATTAAATTTAGGCAATAAACGTAAATTACCAATAACATCAAACTCCATATCAACACCATCCAAAGCAACTGAAGGAGAGCGAGAGACCCCAGACGCGACACTGTTTAACCAGATCTAACCGTGTCCTTTCAATCTCCAACCTAGTATGCTCTGCCTCCAGTTGTGCTTTCATTTTGAATTTATCGTGCTCAAACTGTAACAACAGTAATTCCCTATGCTGCTCAAATGTCAAACCAGGGGGTAAAACAACAGGCTTAGATGAAGTAGTTTCACCAACTGATTTGTGCAAAACGTCCTTTTCAACTAAATTTGCAACCAAAATGGATTTCACGTTCTCTTTAGACCGTCGGCCATCAATTTCCACACCGTAGTGTTTTCCAATCTCGAATAACTGCTCTTTGGAGCAATTTTCCAAAAACTCCTCTGAGGGAGAATCAAAAAATCCAGAGAGAGAAGTCATGACCACTTATAATAACAGAACTCAAACAATAATCAGAGAAAAGCGCTAAGTCGTGTACACAATAGACAGACTGAGGAACCCCACTACCCTTGTCTATATGCAAAACTTACCTAACCAACAACTGATCCCTAGTCTTCACGCTTTTTGGCGGCGGGTTGTTATGCACCTTAAACCAGCGGGCTAGAAAGGAAATCTATACAGATCGCCTGACTAGAATCCCACGGACGTGCTCCCGAGATAACTGTAAACAGTTAACACTAACCACCTAGAAGCGACACTATAACGACAATGACCAGATGAAGCCCAAAGGAGCCACACCTCTATCGCCTATCAGGGGACCAAAGCTGCAAACAAGTGCACACGATCAACACTCAACACACTGATTACAGAAAAAAACAAAGAAAAAATAAATAAATAAATGAAGCGCCACGCCTGAAGGGAAAAAAAAAAATATTACACCATCCCAAAACCACAAAATAATTCCCAGCCGTGTCTCGAACCAACGGTGGACATTTAAACAGAGAAAAAGTCCAGAAACCAAAATCGAACCATAAACAACAAACTATTCAAACGCAACCGGGTTCAACTAATGACGAGTCCCCATTTTTGTTACGACCCGGCTCGTGAGCCGCAACAAACTCCAGGGAGACACGGCCTTCAATAAAAGAACACGCTCTTTATTGAAGAACCCAACCAAATAAACAGAGCCAAAACAGCGACAAGCTGGCGGCTCCCCCCTGTGGTCGATGGCATCTCTGAAACCCGTGATGAACGGAAAAATCCTGCAAAAGAAAAGAAAGGTCAAACAAGCAAAACCTAACAAAGACAAGGTGGGCAGACGGGTAAGGGAAGAGCCACCTCTGCAGAGCAGAGCTGGGTGAAGAAGCCGACTCCGCTCCCACCAGCTTCCTTCTCCACTTCCTTAATCAGCTGCTTCTATAGCGATGACACGCTGGCCCTGGCGAATCCTGGTCCCGCCCACTCTGCTCCGCCTCAGGACAAAAACACAATAACTGACGGATCCCTCCACGTAAAGTGGAGGGGGACGTCACAAATAAATAAATAAAAAAGGCGCACAGATCGGTACACTGTGATAAATGAAATACACGCACAGCTCAAGAACACGTTGGTATGGTTGTTGTTCACGGTTGGGTACACAAGGCACGGGCTATGGTTTATCCCTTTTCACACTCTCTTACTCTTTGCACTTTTTTATTTTTTTGTGTATTTCTATCTTATTTGTCTGCTTCTTTCCTGATCATCAGTCAATCACAAGCACATCATATGATGCTACCTCTATGTATGACTATTTTCTCAAGGGCATGCACCGTCTAACTTCTCACTCACATCTATGGCGAATGTAAAGTTTGTGACATGGAATGTGCATGGGGCTGGCACCAGAGAGAAAAAAATGAACATCATTAATCAGCTTACTAGATTAAAGGCAGATGTTGTCTTATTGCAAGAAACCCACAAATCAGCTACAAATGCAAGTGAGCTTAATTCACCTGAGTTCCCTGATGTGTTTGCGGCCGGCTATAACTCTAGACAGAGAGGTGTAGCAATCTTAATCCACAAAAACGTTAGTTTTAAAATATTAGATAAAACTATATATCCTGAAGGTAAATACATAATAATTAAAATAGCTATCCATAACCAGAAGCTATGTATTGTCAGTATATATGGTCCAAATGTTGATGACCCCTCTTTTTTCCACCAATTCTTCCTTGCACTTTCAAAACACGGGGATTGTTCACTAATTATAGGAGGTGACTTCAACTTTGGTTTAAATAACGATATAGACAGGTTGAATAAAACAGGGGCTCAGCGTAGTTGGCAGTCAGTAAGTGTAGTCAAACAATACATGAGTGATTTTGGTCTTTGCGATGCATGGCGTTCTCTTCATCCTAATAGTAAAGAATACACTTTTTTCTCAAATGTTCACCATTCGTACTCTCGTTTGGACTACTTTCTAATAAGTAGCTCACTGCTGTCAGTTGTTTCAGAGACGGTAATTCATCCTATTGCTATCAGTGATCACGCTCCTGTTACTCTCAACTTAATTAATAAAAAAATAACCCCACAAAACAAAAGCTGGAGATTTAATACATCACTGCTTAAAGATGAAGAATTTATAAAATTCATCAAAGAACAATGGGCTTCATACTTAGAATACAATGATCAACCAGGTACATCGGCATCGATATTGTGGGAAGCTGGAAAAGCAGTGATGAGAGGTAAAATAATTTCTTTCTCATCTCATAAAAAGAAAAAAGAAAACAAAAAGATTCAGGAATTAGAAGAAAAATTTAAGTTACTAGAATCCTCTCAAGAAGAAGGAAAGTTAGGTAAAATCCGTGAAGTAAAATTAGAACTAAACCACTATATTGAAAAGCAAAATAGATTTCTAATACAAAGACTTCGAATAGAAAATTTTGAACATGGCAATAAGTCAGGAAGCTTCCTAGCTAATCAGCTTAAAATAAATAAGGAGAAAACTACTTTATTTGCAGTTACAGATTCAACTGGTAATACAGTAAGTGAACCGGAGTGTATAAATAATACCTTCCGCAATTTCTACAAATCTTTATACACACCACAGATAAATCCATCAGAGAAGGATATTAAGCAATTTCTGGATAAAATGACACTTCCTAAATTATCAGATAACCACAGAATGTTGCAGGAAATACAGAAAAAAGGTAGATTTCCAGCTAATATGAATTCTGCCACCATCAGCCTTCTGCTCAAGCCAGTCAAAGATCCTGTGTTGCCCACTAGTTATCGTCCCATATCCTTAATTAATGTGGATATTAAGATAATCTGTAAAGCTTTTGCAAAAAGATTAGACAAAGTAACTCCTCTCATAATACATCCAGATCAAACTGGTTTCATCAGAGGAAGGCAGTCATCCACAAATACACGCCGATTACTTAATTTAAATGATTATTCCTACAGTAAAAACATTAAAACCAATATATTGTCTTTAGACGCAGAAAAAGCATTTGATAGAGTAAATTGGAAATTTTTATTCGCTATTCTTCATAAATTCGGTTTTGGCGATTTATTCATAAACTGGTTAAAAATTCTATACAATTCTCCAACAGCCTGTGTCAGGACAAATAATCAAATATCTTCCAGTTTTTGTCTACAGAGGGGCACCAGGCAAGGATGCCGTCTTTCTCCATCACTTTTTGCCATCTTTATAGAACCTCTAGCAGCAACAATCAGACAAACAAAAGCTGTAAAAGGTATAAAATGCATGAAAATAGAGCACAAGATTAGTCTGTACGCGGATGATGTATTACTTTATCTCCAGCATTCAAATAATTCTCTTTTACAAGTAATTAGAATACTAGAATCTTTCTCTAAAGTATCAGATTACTCGTTAAACTGGTCTAAATCTACGGTACTGTCAATTAATTGCTCTCTCGAAAACTCCCTAGATTTACAAATGCAATCAGGAAATATTAAATATTTAGGTATTACTGTGTCGTCTAAATTAACGGATTTACTTAAACTTAACCATGCCCCACCTGCCCCACAGGATAGAAGAGGACCTTGAAAGATGGAAATCGCTTCCAATCACACTTATGGGTAGGGTAGCTTCAATAAAAATGATGGTCCTACCTAGAATTAATTATTTATTTTCAATGATCCCCAATAAACCATCATCTGACTGGTTTAAATCTCTAGACTCTGCCATTTCTAAATTTCTTTGGAAAGATAAACCCCCACGTATTAGCTTAAAGACAATACAGAAGACTAAAGACAGGGGAGGATTAGATTTGCTTAACTTCCGTACTTAGCAAATAGGCTACAATACATCTCTAAATGGATAAAAAATTGTCTTTTAGATGAGCCTTGGTTAGATATAGAACAGAAAATGTGCAATAATATCATGATTTCAGATCTGCCGTTTATTAGCTCAAATATAAAACGGCATACATGCTTCAAAAATATCAACATTAGTTCTACTCTGACAGCATGGTGGGAGTTCCTTAAAATGACAAAGTCATCCCTTATCCCATGCAGTCGTACACCTATCTGGAATAACCCAGATATCTTACAAAATTGCAAAAGGATAAACTTTACATACTGGAAGAATAAAGGTATTAAATATCTGGAACATCTACTTGACGGAACCGAGTTCATCAATTTTGCTAAACTAAATATGCAATATGGCATTAGTAAAAATAAATTCTTGGAATATGAACAACTTAAATCTATAATTAAAAATAAATATAAGCATATTAATGGTGGTTTACAAATCCCAACTAATATTTTAGAGTTCCTAGATTTAACCCCCCCCCCCCAAACTACTGTCTAAATCATACAGGACACTGACTAAAATAGATTATTCGATATCTCTTCCTATTATGAAATGGGAAAAGGATTTATCAGGCACCTTTGAACAAAATTTCTGGGCTCAGATATGTCTAAGAACTTTCAAATTGACTAGAAACACCAACTTACAACTAATACAATACAAAATCCTTCACAGAGTACACTACACAGGACAAAGATTATTCAAGATGGGGTTGGCACAGTCTAATATCTGTCCACACTGAATAGGCAATCATCCTGATAATTATTTTCATGCGTTATGGTTATGCACACCAGTCCAGAGGTTCTGGACACAGATATGTAAGGACTTATCAAAGTGCTTGAGCTGTAAAATTACACTTTCCCCATCAGTTTGCTTGCTCGGTGATTTTGAGGAAAGTCCTCTGAAAAAAGAAATAGTTTATATGGTTTTCACTGCTTTATGTATCGCAAAGAAAACTATCCTCATGAATTGGAAAAGTAAAGAAAATCTCAGTATCAATCAGTATAGAGATCTTTTGTTGGATCATATTAATCTAGAGACAGCATGTGCTTCCACATCTGATTGGTCTCTTTGGGCTCCTCTGATCAACACCATCACTTAGTGGAATAGGGGGCGGTGGGTTGCTTCCTGCAGGGCGCAGTGGCTGGATGGAGGGGTTCCTGGGGCTCTGGGGGCACTTGGAGTAGGGCGCCTGGTGGATCTGGCTCCGGGGTCTGTTGCCCCCATCTGGGAGGAGCTTGGGAGGCCTACGGGTGGCCTACAGCAGCTGCTTGCGGCGCTCTTTGGGAGCTGCGTGTTGACGGACGTGGGTTACTGACCTGGTAGCTGTGCTGCCGCTGGGTGGGGCCGAGGTGGGTCTGGGGATCTGGGGTCCCTGGGGCGCGCCCTCGGGCGGGGGCCCCGGCAGGGCCTCGGGGGTTCTGGTTCCGGGGGGTGGGCCGGCGCGCGCCCGGGTGTCCGCCCTGCACGGGGCCTCGGGTGCGCTGGGGGGCCTCGGGGCCTGTTGAGCTGTTAGGGTGGCATGGTCATTAACATCTCAGGGCAGATGCTCTTCTCCTTCATTGGATAGGCACTCTGCTAGGGCGGGGAGGGGGACCTACCCAGCCTGGATGTCTACTGTTGAATGTATGGTGAGTTGTTTGAACGTTAGTGTTGGGGAGGGATTAAATCTACGGGTGTGGGGGGGGGGGGTGGAGGTGGACGTTCTGGTGGGCTTGTGTCCGGCCCCCTGTCCCGGTCCTGGTCCGTGTCGTCTTCCGGTGCGGGTTTCGCTTGGGGGGTGGGGTTTGGGATGGCTCGTGCGGGCTAGCTGGCCAGGGTCCCCCCCTCTTATTTATTTATTTATTATTATTATTATTATTATTATTATTATTATTTATTTATTTATTTAGGGTTTTTTTTTGGGGGGGGGGGGTAAAGCCAGTAGGCTTGGTGGGTGGGCTGGGGGGGGTTGAGGTGTTGGTCCTAGTGGGTGGCTGGCTGGCGGGCCCTGCGGCCCCTCCCTGGCCCCCGGGCTACGGTGGTGCCGCTGGCGAGGCCCCCTTCTCTGGGTGGGGCTTTCGGGGAGCGGGGGTGCCTATTGGAGTCAGTAGGGGAGCTGGCTCCCTGGGAGAGCTTCCCAGTCATTTGCTCCCCATCCCCGGACTCCTCCCTCTGCCTGCTCCATCACGCCGCCACACATGTAGGTCCTGGGGGAGAGGGCGTTACTGGAGGTTGGCACTTTCTGGTGACGCCCCTCTCCCCAATTTTATCATGCATCTTAGACACTTTCACTTCAAACATTTTCACAACGCACACTCATGTAGGTCATGGTAGGGGGGGTGGGGGGATGACGTCTGGGGGGGGGCTTATGTTGTGTGAGCCTCACCTCGGACAGCTCCCTTCTCCTCCTCTCCCACTTAGATATTGAGGGTTCTGGGCAGTTGCCCGGAGGGGGTGCGCTGGCAACAGCTTCCTTCCGGAAGGGGGGTGGGCTGTGCCGTGCACCCCCTTCAGCGATCCCAGTTTTTAAACGCACTTGAGAACAACATGCAACAACACAACATCTGAGCAGGCGTAGGGAGGATCGGGGTCTTCTGCACACCCCCGTTCTCCGATGGCGGCAAGGAGTCTGGGGCCTGGAGGAGGTGCGGGCCACTGTGTCCGGGGTCTTGGCGGGGGGCTGCAATGGGTAGTCAGCGGCTTGCCAGGTCTGGGGCTGACGCCTCCGCTCCCCCCAGGAGCGGCGGGGGGCAGGGGTGGCAAGGGTGGCAAGGGTAAGCTTTATTAGGTATTTAGGGGGTGAGGGGGGCTCTGGCTGGGTGGCTCGTACGGGTCGTGTTGGCCCGCCCTCTTTGGAGGGTCTGGTCCGGGGGCGGGGCCAGGGGTCGGGCACAAGCAGTCGTATAGTCGATTTGGGGTGACCCCCTCCTATGGTCAGTGTTGGATGCGAGTGTTATGTGGGAATGTGTGTACAGCGTCTTTTTTTATTTTTTTTAAATGTGTGAGTGGTGAGTGGGGCACAAGGGAGGGATGGTGTGAATGAGTTTTCTTTTTGTTCTTTTTTTTCCAGGTATGGCTGTGGTCCGCTCCCTCTCCCAAAAACATCTCAAGTCTCCGCTAGGTGCGGAGCCCATCCCCCCACCTCCTGCCCTCCTCCACTTCGTTGGCGGGCGCCTTGGCCCTCTGGCGCATTGGTTGGCTTCGGGTTTGGGGCGGGTTCCCGGGCGTGCGCCGGCCCACTCCCGGCAGCTTCTTCGTGGGGCCTGGCCCCACGGGGGGCGGCCGGGGCCCCCGTCGCGGGGCGCCCCTGGGGCCTATGGCCCCCAGGGCCCATGGCCGGGACCACTTCAGCGGGGCTAGCTGCCGGCGGAGCCCACGGGCTCGTCCCCGCGGCTCTTGAGGGCGTCGGCATTGCGGTGGCTGGGGGATTTCTGGGGGATATCCTGTGTCGGCCCCTCCTGGGCGCCCTGCTTTAGGGGCCCCTTTGGGAGTCCGGGATTATGGGTCCCCTGACTCCTGCCTCTGTGCTCGGGGAAGGCGGGCCTTTGGTTCTCCACAACCACTATCAAGCTATTTCCTTCTGGATAATTTTCACCTAAACTAGTGCACTCTCACAGGTGCTGGGTCCCAGGTATTAAGTATTCACTTATATACAGTACTCTTATAATTTATTTATATTTTATGTTCTTTCACTTTCTTTTTTCAAGTATCACATTACACATGTCAGCTTACATAATAATATATATGATTTAGCATTGGCATCTAGGTGTTATTCGATTGTATCTATTGCTTTATGTCTGTTGGTTGTGCTGTTCTTTTTGCATCTCTCTTTCCAGGGGATGGAGCAGACGGAGAAGGTTTTATCATTTTCTCCCTTTTATCTCTTCTTTCTTTCACCTCTACTCTTTCTTTTTTTCTCTTCTTGTTCTTCCTTTACTCTCCTACTTTCCCATTGTAGTGTCCACATAATTTGAAATTCTCCTTGCAGGAATCACAATAAAGCTATTTACAAGCATAAATCAAGTGGAGCACTATGGCGAAAGCTGTTCGCTCCACTTGTAAAAGCAAAATCTGTCGAGCTCTATCTGGCATTGAGACATCAATTCCTATTGCCACATTGCTAGACAGGACACTGGGAGAGAAAAAAAAAGACTGGGAGATGGCCCAGTCTATAAAGTACAAGCAGAAAGAGGTAGTAAAGCTATGCGAGTACTCCACAGAAACCTGTTGTTGCCAGTAAACGACTTACCTCTTGAACACGAAATGCCTGTTGTACAAAAGACAAAACAGACAAGACATCAGACTTTTGAAGAAAACCAAACAGTGTCAAACAATGACATAGCAGACACAGACAGCTCATCTGAGGAAGAGGTATATACATATCGGTATACCCTCAGAAACCAAATCCCACGCCACGAACCTGTGTACCCTCAGCGAAATGAATCTATTCAGCCAAGCAAAATCTCTCAGCAACAAACACCTGCATTGCCAGGAGGAAACTTTCAAAACCAGCAAACACTCCGTGCATCTGCAAGGGAATTTGAACCGCAGGGAAATGTTGCCCCACGACTGTCATGGTTTTCAGATGACGAGCCCACATGCAGATACGAACGGGAGGCAAAACGCAGTTTTAAGTTCTTTTATTAAAGGAAAAATAAGCAGGTTTATGGACGGACTACTGGTACACGGCTGGGTCAGAACGTCAAGGCTGGAGAGACTGTAAGAGAGAGAGCACGTGAGTTCTTCATAATGAAAGCCAGAAAAACCAACTAAGAGTTGCGCTGCTTACCATTAGGCAGGGCGGACCTAACCGGGAAGAAGTAGCGTCAGGAGATCTCTATGTGACTACTCTGATGGAGATAGGTGGCTAGTGGCTGAGGGCGGCAGATGTAGCTGGTGAGGAATCCGAGATGACCTCATCGGCAGCGGTTGACAGATGGATTGACCAGAGTGAGCACAGAACCGACAGAACCCGGGAAAGGGGGATCTCAGCCCTCGCTGGGTAATTTCCAGGAAGTATGAGGGGAGCGCCAGAGCAAAATCTGAGCCGACAGGTCTGCTGGTCTGTTTCTTCGGACGAGGCGTCAAGACAGGTGAGTGCATCCAAGCACCAAATCTGGAGCACAGAGAGGTACAAAAATTACTCAAAAAGATGAGCAACAAAAAACTCACAAGCTGGTTTCCGAGAGTTGGGACAGAGGCCACGTCGTACCACGACTGGTTAAGGCTCCGGCGTCTTCCATCTGCCAGTGCTCTGCTTAAGAAGCCAGAGGAAGCCGCCTGCAACGAGCTGCAGGTGTGGACCACGCCTCCTCAGCCAACTAGGCACACCTGCGGAGTAGAGTTAGCAGCCAACACAGAGAATCCTGACACTACCCCCCCCTCAACGGCCGCCTCCTGGCGGCCCAGACGAAGATGTGCTGGGTTGAGTAGACCAAAAGTCTCGGATCAATTCCTCATTGGCGATGGTGGCTGCAGATACCCATGAGCGATCCTCCGAGCTGCGACCCACCCAATCCACGAGGTATTGGTAACCCCTTCCACGTCGACGGACATCTACAATCCTGGAGACGCGAGAACTCTGACTGTCCTGGGAGGGTGGAGGGGGTCCGGAAGGAGGGTAAGAATCATTGTCCAAAACAGGCTTAATCTGGGATACGTGAAAAGTGGGATGAACACGAGAGTGAGGAGGAAGACGTAAGCGGACAGTGGTGGGGTTGATGACTGTTTCTATTTCATAGGGACCTGTAAACCGGGGAGCAAGTTTCTTGGCGGATGGATTAGTCAAAACATCTCTGGATGATAACCAAACCCTCTGACCGGGGCGATAATGGGGAGCTGGTCTGCGGTGCTGGTCGGCAAACCTCTTGCTCCGCTCTGCGGTGCGAGTGAGGGCTGTAACTGTCTCTTTCCATACTTTCTGGCAGCGAGCAATATAATCGTTAACGGATGTGAAGGGAATCCTGAGTTCGTCTGAAGGTAGGAGTGGTGGTTGATATCCTAATGCAACTTCAAAAGGTGAACGTCCCGTGGCTGAGGTGATATGAGAGTTCAGAGCATACTCTACCCAAGGCAAAAACTTGTTCCAGTCGGAAGGAGTAGATGACGTGAGGCAACGGAGGGTGGTTTCTAATTGTTGATTCATTCGTTCAGTCTGACCGTTGGTTTGAGGATGGTATCCGGAGGTGAGCGTGTAACGGGCACCCAGGGCAGAGCAAAAGTGCCGCCAGACCTGAGAAACAAACTGGGGACCCCGGTCAGAGAGAATGTCAACAGGAATTCCATGGAGCTTGAAAACATGTTTAATGAGGAGTTGGGCAGTCTGGAGAGCGTTAGGTAGCTTACGGATGGGTATGAGATGACAGGACTTGGAAAAAACGGTCAACCACAGTTAAGATAGTTGACATGCCTTGGGAAACAGGGAGTCCAGTAACGAAATCAACAGCTATGTGAGACCATGGACGTTTGGGAATCGGAAGCGGATTCAATAACCCAGAAGGCGGCTGGTTAGACGACTTGTTTTGGGCGCAGGACAGGACAGGCTAAAACGTAGTCTCTGACGTCCTTGGTCCACGATGGCCACCAGAATCGCCGAGACACCTGAGACTGGGTTCTATAAATGCCCGGATGGGCGGAAAACTTGGCATCGTGAACCCACCGTAAAACCTCAGGACGAACAGATCGGGGAACATACTTTAATCCCGGTGGGCCCGTACCAGGATCCGGATCTAATAACAGGGCCTGATTAATCCTGTCCTCTAGGTCCCAATGCAAAGCTCCAACTGTGCATGAGGGAGGAAGAATTAAATCCGGTTGTTTCTCTTGTTCCACTTGAGCAAACTGACGAGAAAGCGCATCGGGTTTAATGTTTCGAGAGCCTGGTCTGTAGGTTATGGTGAGGTTGAATCGTGAGAAGAATAATGACCAACGGGCTTGCCTAGAGTTGAGTCTGCGGGCTGTCTGCAGATAGGAGAGGTTTTTGTGATCTGTCCAAATTATGATGGGCTGCTCGGATCCCTCTAGCCAGTGCCGCCACTCCTCCAAGGCTAACTTAATAGCTAATAATTCCCGATCGCCTACATCATAATTCTGTTCAGCAGGGGACAAACGACGGGAGAAAAATGCACAAGGGTGAAGTTTATTATCTGTCTCAGACTGTTGGGAGAGGACCGCTCCTACACCGGTGTTGGAAGCATCTATTTCAAGTGTGAATTGTCTGGAAGGATCAGGGTGAACTAGTATAGGAGCCTGGGAAAAACGGGATTTAAGGGTCTTAAACGCCTCATCGGCTTCAGGACTCCAGAAAAAAGGAACCTTGGTGGAGGTAAGAGCATGTAACGGGGAAGCTACTTGACTATAGTTCCTGATAAATCGCCTATAGAAATTAGCGAACCCTAGGAACCGTTGAAGCTGTTTACGTGACTCAGGAACTGGCCACTCTGTTACCGCTCTAATCTTTTCTGGGTCTGATCTTACTTGCCCCCCCTCCAAAATAAGACCGAGAAAAGAAAACTGAAGTCTGGTGAAAATCGCATTTTTCGGCTTTTACAAACAGGCGATTCTCTAGCAACCGCTGGAGAACAAGCCTAACATGTTGTTTGTGTTGATCTAGGTCACGAGAGTAAATCAGGATATCGTCTAAATAGACGAACACAAAAACATTCAAAAAATCCCGCAGGACATCGTTCACTAATGCCTGAAACACTGCTGGGGCATTACACAAGCCAAAAGGCATTACTAGGTACTCAAAGTGACCTAACGGAGTCTTAAAAGCTGTCTTCCACTCATCCCCCTGTCTCACCCGAACCAAATGATAAGCGTTGCGCAAATCGAGCTTAGTGAAAACTTTGGCATTCTGGACTGGCTCAAGGGCTGATGATAATAGAGGAAGTGGGTATTTATTCTTGACCGTTATCTGGTTAAGCCCTCGATAATCAATACAGGGTCGAAGGGTTCCGTCCTTCTTTCCCACAAAAAAGAACCCAGCCCCTAATGGGGAAGAAGAAGGACGAATTAACCCCGTAGCCAAAGACTCACCAATGTACTTCTCCAACGATTGACGTTCTGACCTGGAGATGTTATAGAGTCGACTCGCCGGTAAAGGGGCCCCAGGTAACAGGTCAATCGCACAATCGTATGGGCGATGTGGGGGCAGAGAACACGCCTGAGTCTTACTAAAGACCTGCTGCAAGTCGTGGTAATCCTCAGGAACGCGAGACAGATCAATAACGTCTCCGGAATTAGTTAGGGAAGAGGAGACCACTACGGGTCGAGCAGACTGCAAGCAACGGGAATGACAAGAAGGTGACCATGACTCTAATCGGGACTCAGCCCAATTGAACTGCGGATTATGGACCCTTAACCAAGCTATACCCAAAACCACAGGTGAACGCTTAACCGGGAAGACAAAAAAAGAAAGTTGTTCTCGATGGTTGCCGGAAACTATCACCTCCAAAGGTCGTGTGCGATGAGTAATAAGGGTCAAATTTTGCCCATCCAATGACGAGACCTGGAGTGGTTCGGGTAAATGATCCACAGGTACACGAAGCTGGTCCACAACCGCTTGATCAATAAGATTAAAATCAGAACCTGAATCTACTAGAGCCGAAACATCAAAAACTCTCCTGGTCAAATATCAAAGTAAGAGGTAGACAACAACGAGAACCAGATGAAACCTTAACAGTCTCCCGGGGAATAGATCCCAACTTGTCCACCGATCCCCCCGTTAAGAGCGGCGGACTCGATCTTTTGGCCGAACAGGACAATCTCTGAGGAAATGACCATCACCTCCACAATAAAGACATAAGTTCTCTGAGAATCGCTGCTGACGTTCCTTCTTGGAGAGACCCACCTGCCCCAACTGCATGGGTTCGGGAGGAGGTGTAAAGGAACGGGGTTCCCTCCTGATAGGAAAAGAAGCTGTGGAGGTGGATGGTTGCAAGGCAAGGTTGGACTTAACCCGATCTCGGCTGCGTAACCGAGAGTCCAAGCGAATAGCTAGCGCGACAAACTCCTCAAAGTCCTCTGGTTCCTCTACCCGAGCTAATTCGTCCTTTAATGACTCGTCTAGAGCCTGAAAGAAAGCTGCCTTTAACGGTCTCGGCTGCCAACCTGCAACCGCAGCAAATGTACGAAACTCCACAGAAAAATCCGAAACTCGACGACCCGCGCTGTTTCAAGGTGAGGAGATGTCGAGACTGTTGTGCCGAATCCAACTCCGGTGCAAAAATTGTCTTAAATTCAGTAATGAAATCCTGAAAAGTTGTCCCAAATGACTGACAATCAGGGAATCTAGCCTCAGCCCACCTAAGAGCCCTACCCGTTAACAGGCGTAAAACGTAAGATATCCTTACCTCATCAGAGGCGAAAGTCTGGGGTGAACGGTTGAACACCAGGTTGCACTGGAAAAGAAAACCTCCGCAACTTCCGTCGTCACCGGAGAATTTGTCCGGAGAAGGTGACGCGCCCTCAAGTGATGGAGTCCAAGCCTGATTCTCCATGCTCGGAGCGTCAGAAGGCGGGGTTGCGAGACCTTGAGTGACAAGTGACGTCTTCGCGGAAGTAACTGTGTCCACTAGTAGGCTAACCTGCGCGGCTAACCTCTGAAGTTGTTCCTGAGTGGAATTCACAGCAAAACCTAACGTCTGCATCTGTTCTTGATGTGCGGCTAACTGCCGCCCGAACGTATCTGCTGGACTTTGGTGGCCGAAGCCTTCTTCTGTCATGGTTTTCAGATGACGAGCCCACATGCAGATACGAACGGGAGGCAAAACGCAGTTTTAAGTTCTTTTATTAAAGGAAAAATAAGCAGGTTTATGGACGGACTACTGGTACACGGCTGGGTCAGAACGTCAAGGCTGGAGAGACTGTAAGAGAGAGAGCACGTGAGTTCTTCATAATGAAAGCCAGAAAAACCAACTAAGAGTTGCGCTGCTTACCATTAGGCAGGGCGGACCTAACCGGGAAGAAGTAGCGTCAGGAGATCTCTATGTGACTACTCTGATGGAGATAGGTGGCTAGTGGCTGAGGGCGGCAGATGTAGCTGGTGAGGAATCCGAGATGACCTCATCGGCAGCGGTTGACAGATGGATTGACCAGAGTGAGCACAGAACCGACAGAACCCGGGAAAGGGGGATCTCAGCCCTCGCTGGGTAATTTCCAGGAAGTATGAGGGGAGCGCCAGAGCAAAATCTGAGCCGACAGGTCTGCTGGTCTGTTTCTTCGGACGAGGCGTCAAGACAGGTGAGTGCATCCAAGCACCAAAATCTGGAGCACAGAGAGGTACAAAAATTACTCAAAAAGATGAGCAACAAAAAACTCACAAGCTGGTTTCCGAGAGTTGGGACAGAGGCCACGTCGTACCACGACTGGTTAAGGCTCCGGCGTCTTCCATCTGCCAGTGCTCTGCTTAAGAAGCCAGAGGAAGCCGCCTGCAACGAGCTGCAGGTGTGGACCACGCCTCCTCAGCCAACTAGGCACACCTGCGGAGTAGAGTTAGCAGCCAACACAGAGAATCCTGACAACGACATGATGTTTTAGAACAAATGGATGAACCATCTTGCCTGCAGGATGGACCTCAAACTCAAGTGGAAGAGATGGCTGGGGAAAACAATAGAGAACATGAACTGAGACGGTCACACAGGACGGTGAGACCAGCAGAGAGACTGACATATGACATTCTGGGACAGCCATCCTATCACCCTGTCAAGGTTGAAGTGAAACCTCTCATGTGTCCCACATCTGTGCCTGTAGCTCAGAACGTTATGGCTTATCTTTACCCCATCCAACCCCAGTCCCAGTGTTATAACTGGTACACTCCTGTACATTAAGTCTTCCCAGTACGTAAAATGTCAGGAGACATTTATTTTAAGTGGGGGAGAGTGTAGAGACTTGGAATTTTGTGTAGGTAAAAACAGCGACCCCATTTAATGTTATTTTATTATTTGCTTTACATAAAATGCACATGATACCATTTTAACTTGCAATGAGTAACCGCTATACCTATGCTTGCCACCAGGGGGGCGATGCGCAACTGATAGAGAGTAGAGCTGCACACTGGCCTAGGAAGAATAAATCCTCTCACTTAAAAGTTATCATCAGCTCAACCCGTGTGCTGTCTTTATTCTTTATCACAGGTTGGTTGGTTGGTTGGTTGATAACGTATGCCCTCCGAGCTGAGCCTTGGAGGAGTAACACCTGCGTTCAGCCCAGTTCAGGTGAGGGTTGTGGAGACGCAACCAAGGAAAGCCGAGAACTACGGAAGCGTATCGAATAGAGAACACATAAAAAGTAATGTGCTTCCTCTGATTTCCTGAAATCACTAATTCTAGGGACTTAGTTCAATGGGTCACTTTAGGTAGGCTTCCCCCGTCTAGGGCACAAACCAGGAGTGGGGAGGGTAGAGGTTCCAACTCTATTTATGCCTGCTGGACGAACGCGGAATCAATGAGATTAAAGCTGCAGCCTGAATCAATCAAGGCTGACAAAGAAAAATGTACTTGGGCAGAAATAATTGCAGCAGGCAGGCAAAGTCATGGGGGAGAGGATACAGGAGGAGCTTTTGGGTCTGCCGAGCTCCCCACTAGAATCGACGGACCTGGTCTTTTGATCGTTCGGGGCACGATGCAATAAAATGATCCGAAGATCCGCAATAAATGCATTGGTTTTGTTCACGGCATACATTGCGCTCCTCAGGAGTGAGATGGAGCCAGCCAATTTGCATAGGCTCGGAGGCAGAGCAGGAGTTAATATTGGGGGCGGGGGCGGGGCCGGCGCACGCCACACGAACCTGTCATAGTGGGCCTGCCTTCTGCTTCTGAGCTGATTATTGCCCAAATATGGGCAATAATGGCTGCCTGATATCCCAACAACAATTTATGTTTTTATTTTTTTACTGATTAACTCTAAATTCATTAAATCACCACAAACGTATTAGTTTTAGGTATAGATAATGATCCACTGAGTTTTTCCTTGTTGACCAGACTTTTCCTTTAAAATCGAGATTCATAAATTGGGGCCAAACATTCATTGTCAGGGTGTCTAAATCAACAAGATCAACACCTCTTTGGGTGTTTCAACTGGTATATTTGACAATTCATGATTTGCAAAGACAAAGTGATTCAAGTTTTGATGGTCTCTTCATCATTACCTTTATCTCTTTCTATAGATTATCTTTCTCATTCAATTCAAGACTTTCCCTATGCATTATCATCTAGGTCTATATTGAAAAACCTACAGTAAAGTAATGAAATGTTGAATCTGGATGTAATGTAGAAATTCCTTCAATATAAACCAAAATAAATGTTACATTACCTGCCAGAAGCTGGAATAAATCTTTATAAAAGAGACAACAGTATTTGCACACCTCACGTAGTAGCTCAAATAAATATTTTAATCTAAATATTTTAGGCTAAAATGAGTAAACGCTACTGATGGATATTTGGGTTAACTAAATAGAGTGTGGGAGATTATTTAACTATTGAACCTTAAAAAAAAGACTCAGGGAGATTAGGTTTCTCTGCTTGCCAACTTTAATTCAACTTCACACGTACACTGGGTGTGAGCAAAAGGTTCTGATTACATACACTGGACATACCTTTTTTATAGCCCACAGATGTGTGTGCGTTACATTAAGAACCTCTGTGTATCCATTGGTGTGTGTTGCATCCTAATAGTGTCCACATGCTTCCAGCCTTTTTTGGCAGACATGGTGTTATTTCTGGGAACAGTTTCACAAACGTTGCAAAACAGATAACTTTATCTTAATAGTTGACATCTGTTTGGGAATGTCATGTTGCGGTCATGTTCTGGCCTTTTACTCCCTTTACCTCGTTGCCAAGGACAGTCTGACCTCATTGAGGTTTACCAGACCTCATTGAGGTTTACCAAACCTCAATGAGGTTGATTCTGCATATAAAGTAGGAATTCCTTCAATATAAACCAAAGAAAATTGTACATTACATGCCAGAAGTTGGAATAAATCTTTATAAAAGAGACAACAGTATTTTCACACCTCATGTAGTAGCTCAAGTAAATATTTTAATCTAAATATTTTAGGCTAAAATGAGTAGATGCTACTGATGGATTTTTGGGTTAACTAAATAGGGCAATGTCACATGTCATTGTTTCTAAAATGGCATTTTTCTGAGCTGCATCATGGGTACTTGTTAAAATTATTTCTAAGAGCAAGCAATAAAAGAGCATTAAATTAGAGTTACTCATTCCTGTATCAACCCGGATATATATATATATATATATATATATATATATATATATATATATATATATATACAGTGTGCGATTTGCAAAAAAAAAAAAAACAGAGGGGTGGATCATTTCCTTGAATAATCACATAATGTCGATAGGTAACTCGAGATTAATTGCAAATTAATTGTATGTTTTATCCTTTTATTTCTGAAAGTGTAATAGCCTCTTTTTGGGCCTTTTAATATGCAATTTTGCAATAAATGACACTAATAAAATACATGCTTGTACAAAAAATATTTTTATTTTGTTATTTTTCAAGCACTTTTGAAAATTGGAATGAAAACATCCTAGTGCCAAATGTTAAACTCTGGACTATAATGGCTAAATGACTAATCATGACACCCTGATGTGTACACAATGTGTAAAGAAATTTGTAAGTAAATACCATGCCGATATATTTTTCTGCCTCTTAAACAAAGATAGACATGGTATTAGGCATTAATACATTTCAATAAAGTCACAAGTTTTATTGTTCGTTTTTTCACTCTCTCTCACTCACATCTAATTCTGAGCTTTCACACCAACAATAACTTCTTTGAATATTTTTGCTTGCTGTTTATATCCATATTCATACAGTTTAAGCCTGGAAAAAGGTTTTAAATCTCCAGGTCATTCCAGTCTTACACTTTGCTTGCAACTGTGCAGGAGCTTAATACCCTGAATGAGACTGTTTAGCAACTGTTTAGTAACTCCAGGTCCTTTATTTGGCAACGTAATTCAGTCTTAATTTGTCAAATACAGAGAAAACAAATTAATAAGCATTAAAGTACGGTTTATGGGTTTGGTTTCTGCAATGTTATCAGCATGTTAAAAACTCATCTTCAGAACCAATGTCTGCTCAAAATGGTGATCTGCACCAAGTAATCTACTTTTGCACCGTAAACTGCAGAAAATACGTGCAGAGTTGCTCTGTCTACCTTTAGTACCGACGGCTCCTATGGCGGAGGGATATTTCAGCTGGAGTGTCTAGTGAAGGCAGGTCTCTTAATAACCGCTGTTTCGTCACTTATTTTAGAGCCCAAATAAGCGATTTCACTTTCAGAAGCGTACCCAAAAAAACAGCAACCCGTAACTTATAAAATTTAGAAGCGCCTTTAGAATAAAAGAAGCCCAAAGTCGCATGAAATGAACAGCCTGTGCAACAGTGAGCTCTCTTGAAACTACGGAAAGCGCCGAGGGTGAAAGAAACACAGTCCGGGAGCGCGGTGGGGAAAAATATTAGGGAACGGTGTGTGTGTTTTGACGCGCGATTAACGGCGACAACAAAAAATTTCGGCGTTGTGGTCTTACGCGTTAAAACTGACAGCCCTAATTTATATACATTTTTAAATTCAGACCAGAGGGGGGGAGGAATGTATCCTCCCCAGGGATCAAACATGAATGACCAGAGGGGGGGACGTCACAAACAGAGCAAATCGCACCCGGCAAATCGCACCCAGTATATATATATATATATATATATATATATATATATATATATATATATATATATATATATATATATATATATATATATATATATATATATATATATATATATATTACGTCTGGGCAACGATTAAAATCTTTTATCGCGATTAATTGCATAATTTGCCTGATTAATCATGATTAATCGCATTGAATGCTCAAACTCCAAGAATGAATTCAAAAGTAGTGTAAAGAGCACTTTTATTTTAATGTTCTGCTGCCATATGAACAAAAGTGTTGTAACATTTGTAGCACTTATCAGCAACACATATTTAGTGTAAAGCTCAACTTAAACATGTAAAACAAAAAATAGCAATAATAAAAAATTAAAGCTTATTGCCACTGACAGGAATTCATTGAATTGTTTGGTGATGTCTACAGTGTGACCGACTTTTCAGCTGTTAAACTATCACAAGAGGATGTCCAGGCGCCCAGTTTACTAGTAGAACCGTGGAACAACATACCAACGTTCAGCTCAAATGATGGCTTTAGTGTCGAGGGCTTATTAAGACTGGAAAACGGGCCGAGTTCATAGAACGATAAGTCGATGTTTTTCTCCTGCTCGGCGTTCATGGCGTCATCGGACGTTTTTTTTTCTGTTTGTAGTCACCGTCCAGGAATCGGTAAAAATTATCCGGGCCGCCGAACAATTTAGTCCGGTCCGGTGGCCAAATGCATTATCATTATTCAACGGCTGTATCTCCTCGCTTCATCGACTGGTCTGCACCAGATTTGTTGTGAGTCACGGGGGAGCGCTGCCAAACGCGTTTGTGTGAATCGCCCGGTGGACAGGCGGGAAAAGTGCGTGACAGCATCTGCGGCAGCGGTGCGCGAACCCCGCCGGCCGGCCGGCACCGCAGCGGTGGCCAATAGACCGGAGCGGCGCTTGGCTGCGAGGGCCGATCGACGCCGCTTGCGGCTTTAACATCATTCATATGCGGCCTATCAGCGTACCTCGAGTCGCTGTTGCACGTTCCATAGCAACAATGTTTAAAAACCATGGTTAGGAGACGTCTTAGACTTAGAAAAAGCGGTAGTTTTACTGAGTAAAACCATGGGTAACGTACAGCGAAAGAGTGGAGGAAAACGCATATTTGCCCTACCTGTACCCCGTGATGTGACGTCACGTTCTAAAAATAGCTCGCTCGCGGTACGCCATTCCTGCGGGATACACTGCCTTCTCCATGTCAGCTTTGTTTTTTTCCACGTTTTACTTTTTCCAGCCAGCACCTTTCTTCCTGTTTGAATCCGTGGCTGGGCTGACAGCGAGGTTATTGGCGCATTATCGCCACCTACTGTTCTGATTCAAACCCCTACACCGCAGCAACAGACCTTCACAAAATAAAAACATGTGAGCAACATGCGTTAATGCGCGTTAAAGTAAATATCGCCGTTAATAGTCTAATGAATTAACGCGAAATTAACGCGTTAATTTCGCGATATATAACAGCCCTAATATCTATATATATATATATCTATATCTATATATATATATATATATATCTATATATATATATATATATATATATATATATATATATATATGAATATGAATGTATATATGAATATGAGAGTCATGGCTAGTTGTTGATGGCATTAAATTTATTTCTAAGAGCATTTTTAGAGTATTAAAAGGCCTTAAATTAGAATTACTCATTACTGTATATTTCAGGGGTCGGCAACCCGCGGCTCCGGAGCCGCATGCGGCTCTTTCATCCTTATACTGCAGCTCTGAGTGGCTTGGGAAAATAAATTACTAAAAAAAAACCTAAGTATTTAATTTAAGTCAGTGTTTCCCGCAGCACTATCTTGGCCAAACTCACGCTACTGCCTCGCCCACGTTCCAAACCCCCCCAAAAAAAACAGAAGTTTTAATTCATTGCCAGGCCCAGACATTAAAACAGCATTGATAACTCTACGTCTGATAACACTGAATTGCAGCACCCTCTGGTTGGTTATATTACTACGCCATGGCAGAGGAGTAATTTTCATTGATCATCCGAGGAGACGTGTGGGGGGAAAAAAAACGTCTTTGTCGTCATCATCATCGGTGAACTATATGTGAAAAGGTAAGTAGTTAATTAAAACTGATAATAGAAAATTCATATCTGCCTTGTGTGCTCTGACAAATTAAGATAGGATTTAGTTTTATGTATTCAATTCGACCCCTCCACCCTGGCAGTCATCCGCTCAAAACTGGTTTCGGCTGACAACTCACCGCCTCGCCTAAGCAAATTCCTGCGGGAAACACTGTAAGTGTATTTTATTTGTGTTAGTTCTTTAATATTTTAGTCCTAAATTGGAAGAATATTGTGATTTTGACATATTAGAATAAATATGTCATTGTTTTTTGTCGCTCAAAATTAACGTCATACTTGCGAAAGCCGGTTTATGCGCCAAAACGCCGTCCATTTGTCACGACTTTCAACCCCAGTGTTGAAGCCGTCATGTTTCCCCGGGTTCGTTAATTCGTGTGCCGGACTTTAAAATAATAACTCAGCCATTGACGCAGAATTCCATTTCACCTTTGCAAAAGGAGGAGATGATACACCTGCCGACTGCGGGCAACAACTCTTGTCTCTCTCCCGCTCAGGCTGGTTTTTATTAAAGTTAGAACATAGATTATACAAAGTCACACAATGAATGACGCACATATCCTATCGCTATCTTACTCCCTAATAACTACCTTCCCTCATTATTTTCTCCAGCTGCATGTGAACCGGAGTTTCTGTTCTTTCTCACTGCCTCGGACTGGCCTTGAAAGTTCTCCTGATACTCATACACAGAACCTATTCACATTCTCTTCTTCTGATAAACAGACAGGCCTCAAAGCAAATATATTGCACATTAAAAGCATGTTATACCTTCATAAATGTGTACTAAAAAATTAATCAAAGTTAATACATTCCACACCAGCAAGGCCAAGTATGGAGAAATGTAAGAAAATAAAAATATCTGAAGAAAATAGAACATTCAATGATGCCTGGGCAGATTCATATGCATTTACCTCTGGTGAGAGTGGCCTACCAGTATGCCTAATTTGTGGAGAAAAACTGTCTAACAATAAACGGTCAAATGTGGCAAGACATTTCAACAATACACAGAGGGAGAAGAGAGAAAAAAAGCTGTTTCGGAAATGATGCGAAAGGCTGATCTGACGAAAACTCACTTCAAGAAGTGGGTGAAGTCTGCAAATTCAACTACATATGCAAGTTTTGTGGCCGCTCAGGAAATAGTCAGGCATGGGAAACCGTTCACAGATGGAGATTATATGAAACAATCATTACTTAAGATTTCAGAACACCTATTCGCGGACTTTAAAAACAAGCATGAAATTGTGCAGAAAATCAGAGAGATGCCTCTCTCTGCGAAGACTGTCCACGACAAAACCATAAAAATGGCAGAAAATATCACAAAACAGCAAATTAAAGACATCAATTCAGCTGCAGCATACTCAATCGCCTGTGATGAGTCCAAAGACAAAAGTGACATTGAACAAATAGTGCTGTTCTGCCGATATGTGAACTCTGCTGGACCACAGGAAGAAATGGTTGGGCTGATACCACTAAAAGGCCAGACACAGGGGGAGGACATCTGTGAGGCTGTGCTTGATTGTTTACGAGCCAAAGAAAGAAAAACAACCCCCCTAGTGTCAGTGGCTACTGATGGGGCACAGAGTATGACTGGAGTGCACAGGGGCTTTGTGGCCTTGCAGCAGAAGTCACTGGATACAAAGCTGCTCACTTTTCACTGCATCCTGCACCAAGAGGCATTGTTCGTGCAAACTTTTCAATTAGAATGCACAGAGGTCATGAATGTTTTCATTCAGATTGTCAATAAAATAATGGCAAAAGGTTTAAATCACCGCCTGTTCCGTTCGTTACTGGATGAGGTGGACAGCACATACTCTGATCTCCTGCTGCACAATAGAGTCCGATGGCTGTCCAGAGGGGAGTTGCTGAAACGTTTTGCTGCATGTCTGGGAGAGGTGAAAACTTTCATGAGCAGCAAAGGCCTCACCTTTCCTGAGCTGGAACAGCCAGAGTGGCTGGAAAAGCTGCACTTCATGGTGGACATGACAGCGAACCTGAACATGCTGAACACAACTCTTCAGGGGAGAGGAGGCACAGCGCTACGCATGCTGGAGGAGGTGTTAGCGTTTGAGCGCAAACTGACAGTTTTAGCCAGAGATTTACAGAGAGGCACACTGTCTCACTTCCCCTCTTTAAGGGAGAAACAAGCTCACAACGTGATCAATTCAGAATATTTGCAGTCTGCAATTACCACAATGCAAGCATCATTTGGCAAACGATTCCGTGAGTTCAGAGAGGGAAAAAACACATTGTCCTTCCCCGTCACTCCCTGAACATCGATCCATCCCTGCTAAATGTGACTGCATTTGCAGGTGTAAGTCAACCTGATCTGGAGCTGGAGCTGGCTGACATAGCTGACAAAGACATGTGGGTATCCAAATTCAAACACTTGACAGAGGACCTTGAAGATGTTGCCCGTCAGAAGGTCACTCTCGCTCAGAATCACAAATGGAGTGATATTAAGAAACTTCCAAGACCGGACAAACTCATGTTTGAAACATGGAATGCCATCCCCGACACCTACATGAACATGAAGACATATGCCTTTGGAGTCCTGTCGATCTTCGGATCCACATATGTATGTGACCAGCTATTCTCCACCATGAACTACATTAAAAACAAAAACCTCTCACGCCTCACAGATGACAACTTACAGTCCTGCATAAAGATGAGAGTGACTTCGTACAGCCCCGATGTGCAAACGCTGTGCGCAGAGGTTCAGGAGCAGAAGTCCCATTAACCAGGTTAAATAAATATTTATGCAGATATTTTGCAAATATTTATTTATATCATCTAAACCTTCTACCTGTATGTTAGACCCAATCCCAACCAAGTTGTTTAAGGAGGTATTCCCTCTGATCAGTGGTCCTATTTTAGACATGATTAATCTATCCTTGGTAAATGGATATGTACCACAGGCTTTTAAAGTAGCTGTTATTAAACCTTTACTTAAGAAACCATCTCTTGATCAAGATGAGTTAGTAAATTACAGATCTATATCTAATCTTCTGTTCTTATCTAAAATTCTTGAGAAAGTAGTTGCTAATCAACTATGTGAACATTTACAAAGTAATGACCTACTTGAGGAGTTTCAGTCAGGCTTCAGGGCTCATCATAGCACTGAAAAACCTCTGGTGAAGGTCACCAATGATATTCTCATGGCCTCAGATAATGGACTTGTGTCTATACTTGTCCTGTTAGATCTCAGTGCTGCATTTGACACAGTTGATCACAATATTCTCCTACAAAGACTTGAGCATACTGTAGGGATTAAGGGAAAAGCATTAGGCTGGTTTAAATCTTATCTGTCGGACAGATTCCAGTTTGTTCATGTTAATAATAAATCTTCCTCAAACTCTAGGGTCACTTGTGGAGTACCACAGGATTCAGTCCTTGGACCAATTCTATTTACTATATATTTGCTTCCGATTGTCAAAATTATCAGACAGCATGGGATTAATTTCCACTGTTATGCTGATGACACTCAGCCTTATTTATCCATAAATCTTGATGAATCCAATCAGTTACTTCGACTGCAGTCATGTCTTGATGACATCAAAAGCTGGATGACTTTAAATTTCCTGCATTTAAATTCTGACAAGACAGAAGTTGTAAGCTTTGGGCCAGAGTCTTCAAAAAATAAAGTTCTTAATCAATCACCTAATCTGGATGGCATTAACTTGGCCTCTGGTAATAAAGTTAAAAATCTTGGTGTTGTTTTCAACCAAGACATGTCATTTAAATCCCATATTAAACAGGTTTCCAGAGTTTCCTTTTTTTCACCTCCGGAATATCGCCAAAATTAGAAACATTCTGTCCAGGGGTGATGCTGAAAAACTAGTCCATGCATTTGTTACTTCAAGGCTGGACTATTGTAATTCTTTACTATCACGAAGTCCACAAAATGCAGTTTGAAGTCTTAAGCTGATCCAAAATGCTGCGGCAAGAGTTCTGATGAAAATCAACAAGAGGGATCATATTTCTCCAATTTTAGCTTCCCTTCATTGGCTTCCTGTTAAATCAAGAATAGAATTTAAAATTCTCCTTCTAACGTATAAAGCCCTTAATAATCAAGCTCCATCATATATCAGAGCTCTGATTACCCCGTATGTTCCTAACAGAGCACTTCGCTCTCAGACTGCAGGTCTGCTGGTGGTTCCTAGAGTCTCTAAAAGTAGAATGGGAGGCAGATCCTTTAGCTATCAGGCTCCTCTCCTGTGGAACCAACTCCCAGTTTTGGTCCGTGAGGCAGACACCCTATCTATTTTTAAGACTAATCTTAAAACTTTCCTTTTTGACAAAGCTTACAGTGGTTCATGTTACCCTGAGCTATCTCTATAGTTGTACTGTGATAGGCCTAGGCTGCTGGAGGACATCAGGGTCTAATTTTCTCACTCTACTGATTTCTACTGTTCTTCAGTCTACTGTTCTCCAGTTTTGCATTGTATTACATTGAAATGACTGTCGTCAGTTCAGCTTTTAACTTTTTGCTCTCTCTCTTTTTCTTCATAGTAGGTACACCTGGTCTGGCGTTCTGTTAACTGTGACATCATCCAGAGATGACGGCTCACCCGCTACTACCATCTAATGTAAAACAGATTACTAGATCAATGTGTGCTTCTGTGCTTTTTTTGTCTCTCTTGTTGTGTCTCTGCTCTGTCTTCTGTAACCCCAGTCGGTCGAGGCAGATGACCGTTCATACTGAGCCCGGTTCTGCCGGAAGTTTTCCTTCCCGTTAATGGGGAGTTTTTCTTCCCATTATCGCTTCATGCTTGCTCAGTATGAGGGATTGCAGCAAAGCCATGTACAATGCAGACGACTCTCCCTGTGACTCTATGGTTCCCCAGGAGTGAATGCTGCTTGTCGGGACTTTGATGCAATCAACTGTTTTCCTTATATGGGACATTTTTGACCAATCTGTATAATCTGACCCAATCTGTATAATATGATTGAACTTGATTTTGTAAAGTGCCTTGAGATGACATGTTTCATGATTTGGCGCTATATAAATAAAATTGAATTGAATTGAATTTTACATTGTTTAGTGACACAGTGCTTTTTTTCCCCAATTTATTTTTTAAATTCAGGTCAAGGCTCCGCAACATGCTCTGAAAGCTCAAAGGCGATATAAGGATGACAGCTCACAGCATTTTTTTGCTTTTGTTTGCTACATGGATAATTTAAGTTTAGCTTTTTAATTTATTTGAAAGAGACATTCAGACATTGTATTATTTTTTCAAGAATTCAAAATGTTCAAAATGTGTTTATTAGATTAAATTAAAATTTCTCTGTAGCACTTTGTTGATTTCATAAGCAACACACTTTAGTTGTTTATACAAAGTGTAAAGGTAAGAAAAAGCAATATATATCTTATATGTTATCTTCATTTTAGATAAGATGATAGCCCATCTTCAAAAGGGTAGTCAAAGCACTAAAAAGTGTACTGTACGGCTGGGGTGAACCCCGGAGCGTGAAAGGGAAGTTGTTGTTGTTGTTGTTTTTTTTTAAAATATTTTTTCTTTCTATTTAATAAATGCGTTCATAAATAAATTCATTTTAGATGTCAAAAAGTATTTGCGGGTCCCAGTGTTTTCTTTTCCGTGGAAACCGGATCAAATGGCTCTTTCGGTGTTAAAGGTTGCCGGCCCCTGGTATATTTGTTTCACTGCCAGATGGCAGCAATGCCTCATTTTCTGAAAATTCTTTTTTGTTATATTTAATTCCCTAATACACAATAAATGCATTAAAAATCAATGGTTTGCTTTAAAATTCTGAAAATATTCACAGATCTCCAAGAGTGCTTTCTTTCTTTCAAATTTGTAAACGTCATAGTGCTGTACATGTGAATTTAAATGTCTTGTAAATAGGTCAAGATCGCCTGGATTTTTACCAAACTGAAATCCATGTTTAGACTCCATCTGTTTTACAATTGTGGGTTATTTCATTGTGTTAGAACAATACATTTATTTTGTTCATCTTCCAAACTTAAAAAAAAACAGAGTGTGGAACTTTAAAAAACTTCAATACATGCAGTAAGAAAATTGTTACACCTTATTCAAGGGATACATCCGAGCTCATTACACCAATACAATGATTTTAGGTGAATTTTTCTAGTTTTGTCAATTAGACTAAGGAATTTTCACACTTTTACAAATAGGCCCCTCCCATTTGTTTCAATCATTACCATATTTAATACTTTAGTTCAGGGCTATGACTGGAAGGTATAAAGAAGGTTTTGTAAAAATCCAATCAGCCATTTTTGCGTAGTAGATTTCTTGACATCACAGCACTTCCTAGTGATCGACGATCCTCAAACGCGGGACACGTGCAAAATCTTATTTGGAGTTTGGGTTATGAAGAACATGTTAAAATCTTGGTTTAGAATAATCAGTAATTACATTTAGAGCTAGTTAGCCAACAATCACTTATTTTAGCATTGCTTTTCAAAAAAGTGAAAATTAAAAAATCCTTCACCATAACTTATTTTAGCTGTCCATTACAAGATTATATAAGGAGTTTTGACCAGATTGCACAAAAAATGTAGAATTTTAACAAGAAAGGTTTAACCTTTGTAGCAATGTAGCGCAAAAAGTAACTAGGAAACAAAGGGTGTGCCCATTTACTTTATGATGTGGAATCATCCAATAAACAAAGTGATTTTTGAGTGTGGGACCAGTAGTTTGGTGGTTACAGGCATAAAAACATTGTCCTTTGTTAAAGCGCCCCCTAGTTTTTGGGGGTCTGAATTTCTGGGTTTGAGTAGCGGTGCAAATTCTGTACTTAGATACCTAATTCAATCAATTCATTACAAGTCTGCATGGGCTGCAGAACGCGTTTTAGCTGAGAATAATAGTAATAAACTAAAACTGCAAGCAGTTATTAACTGGTTCCAAGCCCACCCACGCCTTCCCCTTTGAGCATGCTCCTGGACTTAAGTTCAGCGTTCAACACCATTATCCCACAGCATCTGGTGGAAAAACTGGAACATATAGGCTTCAGCACACCCCTTCGCAACTGGCTGCTAGACTTCCTCACAACAGACCTTAGTCGTTTCGGGTTGGACAGAACACATCTGATGTCATCACCCTCAGCACGGGCTCCCCTCAGGGTTGCATCCTGAGCCCCCTTCTGTTCACCCTGATGACACACGACTGCATCATCAGGTTCACCACCAATCAGATTGTTAAGTTTGCAGACGACATGACGGTGGTGAGCCTGATGATCAGAGACGACAATGACCGGGACTACAGATAGGAGGTGGAGCAGCTGGTGGGCCAGTGCAGAGACAACAGCCTGATCCTGAACGTCGAGAAAAGGGAGATCATCGTCGACTTCAGGAAGAACCGGCCTCGCCACGCTCCACTGCTCATCAACAGCTCAGCTGTGGAGGTGGTCAGCAGCACCAAATTCCTCAGGCTACACATCACAGACAACCTCAGCTGGTCTGTAAACACCACGTCACTGGTGAAGAGGGCACAGAAGTGCTTGTACTTCCTGCAAAGGATGAGGAGAGCTCACCTGTCCCCGCCCATCCTCATGACCTTCCACAGAAGCACCATAGAGAGCATTCTGACCAGCTGTCTGTGTGGTGTGGAGGCTGCAGTGCCTCGGACTGGAGGAACATGAGGAGAGTGGTAAGGACAGCATTGGGGCTCCTCTTCCCTCCATTAAGGACATTTCATCCCAGCACTGCATGTCCTGAGCCCATAACATCATCAGAGACCCCTCACACTCCCACCGTGGACTGTTCTCCCTGCTGCCCTCTGTAAAGAGGTTCTGCAACAGCTTTTTCCCCATTACCATCAGACTGTGGAACTCTAAACTGAACTCCGCACCACATTTGCACATTTGCATCATTGCGTAACAGAGGTGATAGTAGGTACCTTCTGTCACTTTTTCATTGATGGATGATTAATGACCTTTATCAAACCCTTATAAAACCCCGTCCCTTTTTAATTGACCTTTAGGTGACCCCCCTCACATGACAGTCACGTGACCCCACTCATGACCCTCATGTGACCCCCCCCTCCCGTGACCTCCACATTACCCCCCCCACTTCCGGCCCCTCCTCCACTTCCAGAAAGACCCTTATCAAACCCCACCCCATTTTAATTGACCTCCACATAACCCCCCCCCACCCACTTCTGCCCCTCCCCCATTTCCAGACCCCTCCCCCCACTTCTGGAATTCACACCCCTCCCCCCATTTCCCGACCCATCCCTCATCCCTATAGTTCACACCCACCCGCACTTCACCCCGCCCCCGGTCACCTCTCTCATAATATAAGGTCCTTTTCTCAAGCCTGGATTGAATTGAATTGAATTGAATCCTTTTCAACATGGCGTTGCAAACAAGCAAGCTTGAATCTATCATTTCCGACACACCCATCACAACCTACAACTATCAGGACGGTGTTAGGCAAGCTCAGCAGACCCCTCGCTAGGTTATGCTCTCTCTATGCAGAACTCAGATGCCTCCGACCCTATATCTGCAACAAGAATGGTCTTTGGAACCCTATGGAGCTCACGGTTAATGGGGATACCTCAAGTATGAAACCGGCGAAATGTGTCTGTATCAGCTGGATCAAGAAACCGACAAGCTGCAAACTATCCACTCCTTGTGCATGCCAACCTCAAATGATTGGGCTGTTCTGAGACTCGTCATGCCCCGCAAACTAAACCCTGAAGATACGTACGAGGCAGGCCCTGAAGACACGTATGCGACATACCCCGTTGTGAATCTAGAAACCCATCATGCAATCATGGATTCACCCGTCGCTAAACGCCGCAAGCGGGCTCATCAGGAAACCGAGGATAGAATCATGGATTCACCCGCCACTAAACGCTGCAAGCAGGTGTTGACCCACCTGAACGAGACTGACACAGATTCAACAAATAGGATCTTCTAGACCCGCCCCCTCAGCCGATACCGCCCCCCTTCAACGTTAACCACACCCCTTCTCAGTATAAAAACAGCCGGGCAGGCTGATAAGGACTCCATGCAACTTCACTGACCAGACTTCTAGCATCTGAAACCATCAGCAACTACGTGGTTGAAAGAACTACCGCTTCAACATCACCGCAGCATGGTTCCCCGGACCGGGAAGAATTTGTGAAGAAGATTCACAAGCAGTGAATCTTCCACCCTCCCCGGACCGTTCTCAGTCTGAGTACGCACAGTTCCAGGACTCGCAACTTCTCTCCAGTCAAGGAGATCCAGCCTCCCTGGGGCTATCCCAGGACTCAGAACTTCCCTCCGGTCAAGGAGATCCAGCCTCCCCAGACCCTTCTCAACCCAAGGACACGCAAATTCCCTCCGGGCAACCAGACGGTGACGAGTGCTCCGATGAATATGATGGGTGGATTCGCTTCGGGTTCATCAAAGCTGTGTAAACCGTGGTGTTTCATCTTTTGAGCGCTGCGATCCGAAAATACATGCGTGATAAGTGCTACGGGTGTAACAATGACCGTCCTAGTCAAAGAGACCATGATTGTTTGGAGCAGGTTGAGGACGGGTTCTTTGAAAGCAAGCCCTATTCTATAATGCAAGTACTTTATAACGCACGTTTCTTCAATACCGTTCAACGCTCACAACATCCACCAAGACAACGACACTGTCAACGCTGTCGTACAGGCCTATCTGTATGAATTGACGCAGGTCAAGGAGTTATTTCATACAACCTTAACGGGTATGAGATGGTTAAAGAAAGCCCTGAATTACAAGATCAACTTTAAGCCATCACGCAGTACTAGCAGGGGTCTTGAAACCAAAGCATGCATGTTTTCTCTTGTCTTTCTCTAAATATAAAATTACTTTGTTTTCTACAATTGGCTTGTGATATATTAAATGATTGTTTTCTACAACTAGATTGTGATATATTAAATGAGTGTTTTCTACAATTAGTTTATGACATCGTATTAAAATAATGTCTTTCTCTAAAGATGAAATGATTGTTTTTTACAATGAGTCTGTGATATGTGAAATGATTGTTTTCTACAACTAGCTTGTGATATATGAAATGATTGTTTTCTACAATGTGATATAATAAATTAATGTTAATAAAAAATATATAAAACCCAACCACATTCCTTCTACACTTTTCTTTCAACAAGAAAAAAAAAACATCTGTTTGCAAAAACCTTCACAGCCATAACGTGGGAACTAACATGGCACCACTCATCATTCTTGTTAATTTTACAGTGTTTTGATACTCCAAATAGCCAGCTAGGAGCACCGTGTATTTGTTGTATGTTAAGCAGCTTTCTGAGTTACCACCCTCCCCTTAGATTGGTGGTGTCTAAACTTTTTCGCCCCACCGGGGCAAAACGGTCAAGCAGAAATTACTCACGGGCTGCAAAATTGTATTTGCAGGTAAAACTGTTTCAGTTTTACCCGCTATACAAGAAAACTGAGTTGTATGTAATCTTTGTCCATCTACCTCTAGTTTACAGTTTTGGTTTCGAGCTAAATTTGTGCCAATCTTGAATTGAGGTTTAAGGGAAATTCTTTTCAAATGGCCCCTGGAAATAGTTTAGGCACTCGTGCCTTGGGTCGTTGCCTTCTAGGTAATCCTGTGAAGGCGGTGTGGACAACTAAAATAACATCCGCGGGTATTATAATCACAACACATGTCCTCAGCCGCGCTTCTCCCCTTGCGCCTGTTCTAAAACCCCGTAAAATAAATAAATTAATAACAGCTTTTATCTGCAGCTTATTTTCTATTGTCTCCCTAGAGAGCTTGTACATAAAGTTGGCTTGTTTCTAAAAATCCCAACTCCATCGTTCCACTTCCAGCGTTACTCTACAAAGAGCAGAATGACATAACAGAATATTGTTTTGCACAACATGATATCTGATGAAAACTTGAATTAAGTTTGAAGGGATGTTTATTTATTAGCTTTTTAAAGTGAAAGTTTTAAAAGAAAAAATAACTTCATATAAGCAGATCTGGAAATCAGTTAAGAGACCGGTGCAAAGTCTTAAAATCAGCATCTCTACATGTGCTATCCCGTCCCACAAGCACATAAGGGTATCAGATATTAAGCCTTTATTAAGTCTAATTGAAGCACAACTTCTCTTTTACCAGAGAGATGTGAAAGTGGGGTGGAGAACATGACAGGACACATGACATCTATGTTTTTAATGTTTATTTCAAAAGTCTTCCTGTTGCAAAACATTAGCTTTGTTAATTATGAATATAGGCTAAATATATTTTCCTTCCATTACTTGAAGTCTGAAAACACTACATATCTTTTTTTTCTTCTTCTAATACCGACTACTTGTCATTTTTATGCAAATTATGATAATTTTGTTAGTAGTTCGTAAGATAAAACCAAAAATGTATATTTTAATCAAGCAAATACTTCTAAGTAGTGTATAAACATGTTAAAAGTTGAAGAACTTTTGCAACGGTGTATTTCTTTTCTAAAATGAAAATCAAACTTGGTAGAAACTGTCATGGTTTAGTTTTTGTTCCGGCTTTTTTCCTGGTTTTTTTTCCCAGTTCCTCCTCTCACTCAACTCACCCTCCAGGTTCGTGCGGGTAATTAAATATTTCTGGTTAATTTTTAGTTGAAAACGGCACCCCCCAAGGGAGCGTCATTAGTCCAGTACAATTTTCTATTATGATAAACCTTATAAGAAGGTTAAACCTGACATAGGAAAATCACTTTTTGCAGATGACGGGGCAATTTGGAAGATGAAGGAATATGGTGTAAAGAAAGTTCAGGATGCTATTGATGTGGTGGAAGATTGGTCTTTGAAATGGGGATTTAAGATGAGAAATCTCAATCCATGTTTTTTACGAGAAAGAAAGTCAAAGAAAATATTTGTCTGAAATTGTATAAACAAAGCTTAGAAAGGGTAAAAGTTTTTAAATTCTTGGGGTTGTGGTTTGATAGTTTGCTTACGTGGAAACTATTCAATGCTAAGAAAGTATTGATTATGAGGTGTTTAACAGGAAGTGTATGGGGAGCTGATCATATGGCGTTGAAAAATGTATATATTGCATTAGTTAGATCAATTCTAGATTAAGGTTGTATTGTTTTTGATTCAGCCGCTAGTTCATCTTTAAAAAGGTTGGACATAATTCAGGCTCAAGCGTTGAGAATATGTTGTGGAGCAGTAAAATCAACTCCAGTATCGGCGCTTCAGGCGGAGGTTGGAGAAATGCCATTGAGTCTTAGAAGGAAACAGTTGAGGGCAAATTATTGGGCTAATTTACAAAGTAAAAAAAAAACACATCTAACAAAAAGAATACTAATTGAAAGTTGGGAAAGTAGTAAAATTAAAAAGGAGGTATTTAGTAAGGGAATTATTCAGATAATTGAGGAGTTAGGAATCAATAATTGAGCCGTTAGTCTAACTACCTTAATGCCAGCTATACCATCATGATTACTATCTCAACCTAGTGTTGATCTTTCTTTATTAAAAAAAGATTAGTTCAAGCAATAACATGTTAAGTATACAAGCTTATGTGAACACTTTGATACATGAGAGATATGGGTATTATGTACATGTATTCACGGATAGGTAAAAAAAAATCCAGACAATGGAAAACAAGCTGTGCTTTTTACATTCCTGAATTAAAAGTTAAGGTGTTTGAAATATTAACTGATGGCAATCATGTTAGCATTACAATGGATAGAGGAAGTCAAACCCATGAGAATACTAATATGATCAGATTCAAGTGCAGCATTGGCTAGTCTCAAAAGTGTGTCATCTAAATGTAGGGAGGATATTATGTTAGAAAGTTTATCATTATACCGAGTACGTAGTCTGGAGATTGATGTTTAGTTTTTATGGATTCCAGCACATAGTGGCATTCAAGGGAATGAGATGGCAGATTCTGTAGCTAAGAAGGGGTTGACGATAAATAAGGTCCTACATACGATCCTACATACGAAACAAAATTAAGGTACAGTGGCAAAAATTATGGGATAATGGAAATAAAGGAAGACATTTATATAAGATACAGCAAAAAGTGGGGAAAGAAGAGCCTCTGGGGAAGAGCAGGAGAGAACAGGGGATGTTTAGCATAATTAGACTAGGCCACACGAGGCTCACTACATATTATTGGGAAGCATCCAACGGGAAAGTGTGAGATGTGCAGTCAATGAGAAACTGTGGAACATGTGCTGTTTGAGTGTATTAAATACTCAAATCAAAGAATGGATCTAAAAAATGGACTGGAACAAGAAGGAATCAAACAACTGAACATTACAAATATCCTCTCAAATAAACCCAGAAAGAAGGTGCATAGGATCATGTCATCTTATCTACAACAAACTGGACTAAACCTAAGGATTTAAGGAAAAGTAACTAAAGATCAAGTAGGTGGCGATAATGCTCTATTTGACTGCAAGACGCCAGTAAAAACAAAAAGAAGAAGAAGCTCACCCTCCACTCCCTCAGCAATCTGTCACACCTGTTGGGCACTAACTAGTCAGAACTCCAAGTAAAAGTATAGGTACCTCTCCAAAATATGACTTTGGTAAAAGTCCAAGTCACTGACAGAAATGTTACTTGAGTAAAAGTCTTAAATTATCTGAAATGTCTTGTACTTACGTATGAAAATTACTGTAAAAATAGATGTACTCAAGTAATGTAATAAAAAGTATAAGTAAGAAGTAAAACAAAGCAAATGTAGTTTGAATGACATTTTAGTAAACTTTAAAAGTCAAATTCACTTGAAATAATATAAACAGCCAGGTTCAGGAGAAATTTAGACCAAGTTTAGACAAAAATACAACCTTTTTCTAAGCTTTCAGTTTTCCTTCTTCAAGTAAGGTCAGTGCTATGCACTTTAAAATTGTACACAACCAAGTGCAGGCAAAATTTAGACCAGAGGGTGTATACTAAGAACATGGTTAATTGATAAACCAGGTCCAGCCAACCTACAGGAAGTGGTAAACCTGCTAATAGATACACCTGCAGGTTATCATTTAGTTAAGAAAATTAGGACTCTCTGCTATTTGATGCTTTACCTATACCACAAGGTTAATTTAACCTGCCCTACCACTGAACCAGCTTCTTATCCTGTTGGTGGTGATGAACAAGCCCAGATTTAGTTATAGTATGTTAAATATTCTTAGTGATATAACTAAAGAAATATTGTTAGAATTATATAATAAAGTGTGGGAGGAAGGGATATTACCTGATAAATGGAAAGAAGCCATCATTATACCCATTTGTAAACCTGGTAAAGATCCTAATTCAGCTGAAAGTTATAGACCAAAAGCTCTAACATCATGTATAGGTATAATTATGGAAAAAATGGTAAATAACAGATTCATTTATTTTTTAGAATCTGAAGGAAAAGTAAAGTCTTATCAATTTGGATTTAGAAAAGGCAGAAGTACAATAGATCCTGCATTATGTCTGAAACATGAAATTAGACGGGCTCGGGTTAATAAGTGTGTTAGCAGTCTTCCTGGATGTGGAAAAGGCTTATGATATGTTATGGAAAGAAGGGTTATTGATTAAAATAAAACAAATAGGTATAAGAGGTAAAATATATAGATGGATAAAAAGTTTTTTAACTGAAAGAAGTATTAGAGTAAAAATAGGTGGGGAAATAAGTTTAATATCAAGTTGAAAATGGAACTCCCCAAGGTAGTATAAGTCCTATTCTATTTAGTATAATGATTAATGATATTTTTAGTAGTATAGATAAATCTTTTGGTGTCTCATTGTTTGCAGATGATGGTATTATTTGGAAGAGGGGGAAAATATAGAGTTTGTAAATAGGAAACTACAAGACGCATTACAGAATGTAGAAGCTTGGGCATTAGAATGGGGTTTTAGATTCTCAACATCTAAGTCTAAATTTGTTGTTTTTACAAATAGGAAATTAAATATTAATGTTAATCTCAAATTATATGGGGTTGTTGTAGAAAGGATAGATCAAATTAAATATTATGGGTATTTGGTTTGATAAAAAACTTACATGGAAGATACATACAACCCCAAAAGCACGCCCACCACATTGGGATGAGGATGCGTGCTGGGATAGGATCCCCACCAAAGGGTGAAAGTCGACCAAGTTAACCCTGTAAAACCTTGCAAAGGTATTCGGGGATTACCAAGAGGCTGCTGGACATATAGCCTCCAGAGTGACTCCTGCCATAGTGGCCATGCCACACTAATGCTTCTGGTGGAATGGCACCGTACACCAGCAGGGGGTTGGCGGACCTGTAGAACGTACGCTCGTTCCACCACGTCCACAATCTGACGTGCAAGACGCTGTTTAGAAGGAGCCTGCCCTTCGCAGGGCCACGAGTAGCAAACAAACACATTATCAGACTGCTGCAGAGAAGCTGTGAGTCTGACGTATGCCTTCAGTGCCCGAACAGGGCAGAAAGGCTAGACCCATCCGTATAAAGGCAAGCAAGCTGGAGGGGCACAGTGTGGCCCCCAAATGAGGCCACAGTAGGAAGAAACCCAACATCAGGCCATAGAATAACACCAGCTGGATTCCCATGGCAACAGACAACACATGTAGCGTCCTGACCCGCTTCGCCAAAGCCAAGGCAAGGAGAAAGTCTTTTGACAGACACTCAAGGCTTGCATCTGCCAACTGTTCAAACGGAGGAGATCGCAGGGCAGCGAGGACGAGAGAGAGAGGTCTCACACAGGCACAACAGGGCATGTGGGAGGGTGCAAACATCGGGCACCTCTCAGACACACAAAGCATCCTTGTTACAGCCTATCGTTTCTCCACTCGCCACCGAATGCCAGCAAAAGATGGCAGCAACATAAACTTCCAGAATGGATGGAGACCAACCTTGAGAAAGCAGTGCTTGAAGGAAGGTTAACATAAGAGAAACAGGACAGTGTACAGGGTCCTCATGTCTTGCATGACACCAGCTGCTAAACCTTCCACATATGGGTATAAACCAGTCGTGTGGAAGGGGCCCAGGCATTAGTCATCATATGTCCGATGTTTCCGTCATACTCTGAAGGAAACGCCGGCCCCGTAGCGGCCAGGCCCAGAGTTGGAGGCGATTGGGATGCAGGATCTGACCCCCTAGCTGTGACAGAAGGTCCGTCCTGTGCGGAAGAGGCATTGGAGAGCTGCAACAGAGCCTGTGCAGCAAAGGAAACTAGATTCTCCCTGGCCACCAGGTGGCAACTAGGACCCAATGCCCCTCCTGAAAGACCCTTGGGGGTGTTGGACCTATCATGGGAAGCGGCGGAAAAGTGCAGAGCAGCACTCTCGGCCAGTCATGTGCCAGTGCGTCTTGACCCAGGGAACTGGCATTGTCTGCCAGGGAGAACTAAAGTGGGCAATGTGTTGTCTCTTCAGATGAAAGTAGATCTACAGCTGCTTTGCCGTACCTCTCCGTAATGACTCCCACTACCTCCAGGTGGAGTCTCCACTCCCCCGGTGGTGGGCGTCCTCGAGACAGAATATCGTTCGAAACATCTGCACCCCTGGAATGTAGGCAGCTCTCAGGCTGGCGAGAACAGGGGCTGCCCAGGTCAAGAGCCTCTGGGTCAGCCACAGCAATGTTAATGAGTGTGTTCCCCCTTGATGGTTGATATGAAAAACCACTTAAGTATTGCCTGACCGCACCAAGACATGCCGTCCGCACAGGTCTGGGAGGAAGTATTGCAACGCCCACTGCACAGACTCCGACTCCAAGGCGTGGATGTGCTGCAGTTTTCCTCCGCGGAGACCATGTCCCCGGGCGACATGCCCGGGGACATACCGTGGCGGATGCGCCAGTAGAGACAACCTCTTGTCGAGACGGCAGCGAACCAAGTGGAACCCTTTGTCATTAATACTGCATTTTGCTACTGAGCCAGTGATGCGAGGCAATGAGAGGACACCCACAGTGTCGTGCGATGGCACAGCGTACGAGAAGGGTCCAGCCTCAGGCTGTGAACCACATCCGCAGTGGTCGCAGAGACAACAGTCCCAGGGGTATTACTGTAGCGGCAGGAGCCAGCTTGCCCAACAGATTAAGATAAGCAATAAAGGGGGTGCAGTGTATACAGGTGAATTAATGGTTATTTTAATGGCTTTAGAATGTATTGAGGAAACAAGAGAGAGGGAGGTTTTAATTTGTTCAGATTCAAGTAGTGCATTACTAAGAATTCAAAAATTTAATTCAGAGTCAAGGCAAGATATTGTATTGGATGTTTTTCACTCAATTTTTAGGATTAGAAATGGTGGTTCTAATGTAAAATTAGTTTGGATTCCTGCTCACATTGGTGTTATAGGTAATGAGTTAGCTGATAGTTTTGCAAAGAATGCTGTAAAAAAGGATCTTGTTGATTTAAATATTAAAATAAGTAAAAATGAGGTAAAGAATATTATTAAAATGTATTTCAAGAAGAAATGACAAGAACAGTGGGATAAAGGAGGGAATGCTAGGTTTTATTATAGTATTCAAAAAAGGTTGGAGAATTAAGACAATGTAATAGAATTAAAAAAGAAGAATATATATCTAGGATAAGATTTGGACATACAGGATTAAATAGTACTCTTGAAATAATTAATAAGCATAATACAGGGTGTTGTAATTGTGGTAGAAACAGTCCAACATATTTTTTTAGAATGTGATAAATATACTTAAGAAAGAGGGATGTTGTGTAGAGAATTAGGCAGGAATAAAACTAAATTAGATATAAGGGAATTGTTTCAGAGGTCATCTAGGGATGCAGTTTTTGGGAGTATTTTTAGTTTTCTAAGAAGAAGGGTGTTTTAGAGAGAATATAATAGATTGTCTGATCCATACTCCATTCTAGAAGGTGGCAGTAATGCACCTATAAGTTGTTTGACAACCGCCATTAAACAAAAAAAAAGAAGAAGAAGAAGAAGAACAAGCCCAGACAAGTCCCGACTTTGTCGCAGTCAATCAGTTGGTGGGATCAAAACACTTGCGTGCGTGAGTCTCTCTCTATCTTTTTGTAACGTTTAACTAAAACAAACATTGAAAATGTATTGGAGTAAAAGTATGCAATTAGGTTCAGAAATATAGTAAAGTAAAAGTAAAAGTTATCAAAAAAATGTATACTTGAGAAAAGTATAAAGTACTCCAAAATATACTTAAGTACAGTAGTGAAGTACTTTTACTTTGTTACTATACAACACTGCTGGTTTGTTCCCTGTTTTAGCCGCTGGATTTCCCTGACACTTCTGTTAGCTGCTGGGTTTTGTTGTGTGCAGATCAGACAGAAAGTTTCCTGCTGCCCCTGTACTACATCAACCCTGCATCTCACCTACATTTCTCATCTCATTCTGATTTCCTCATCCACTGATTATTTCTCTTTCAATAAACTATCAGAAAATAACTCTGTTTTCTGTCTGCATTCATCCAAAGAGAAATAACTTTGCTTTTAGCTCAAAATGAAAAACTGCATTAGATCTGATTTAGATTTAATATTTTAATTAAATGTTGTCAATGCCTAACGGATAAAATAATGAGCAAGGTGGGACAAGGGACGGTGGAAAAACATCCCTGCCATTTTTAACACCAGAAGTAATCATATATTAGTCATCCGTCTTTGTTTTTCTGTCTTTTTTGAAAGCTGAACTCCGCCACTTTTACGAAAGCATTTCCAAGCTTTACCAGAGCATAATTTTTTGTTTTAATCTTACTGCTGGCTGGATTTTTCCGTTTTATGCAGTATAACTACAAATACATGTAGTATGTACAACTAAATATTGTACACACAGTTTGCTAGGTTAACAAATTACTGCTAAACCACAATGTTGTTGGATTCAAACAGCATATAGGAAAACCAAAACCAGCCAGGTTAAAGCTATTGAATGCAACTTCAAATATGTATTATGAACCATTACAATGCATATAATCCGTAAATACACACACACATATTTATATACAATAAACATGTATATGTAAATCTTAACAACTAACCTAATAAATCAAACTAATCTCTGTGACAAGACAAACTGTTTTGTAAAAGCTAAGATGAACAGGAATGGCATTTTTTTAACCACTTTTCTTCATGTATAATGTGCACAGATGCAACTAAGAACACATGAATGCTTTTTGGAGTTCCATAAATGCAACTGTATCACGGAAGCTGCAAAGAACTGCCTGGCAAAACAATGTTTCGAAATTTCGGTTTCGATATCTGGAATTGCAAAAAAACGTTTTATTCATTTATGTATTTGATGCAGCGATGGACTAACGATTGTATCATGAAAGTTAATTATTGTAAGCAGGAAAGTTAAAAAGTCTGGTAAGCCCTTAGTTGTCTGGCAAAAGATGTATAGTAGTATATAGAGTTCACTGTAGCCAAAGCCTGAAGGATACAAGGACTGGTCTTAAAAAACCCATAAAGAAATAGGCTACTTCAGACACCAGAAATCTGTTTTTATTGCTAAATAGCACAAACATACATTTAATCACATATTCAAATACACAGATTTGGATCGATGCTCTCATGCAACTAACATTGGGAAATGTGGTAGCAACCCCAACAATACTCTGTTTTTGAGATTGCAAACATTTTTAATTGCAACTATAAATCACGATTCACTTCCCAACCCCTCTAAAAACCACAACAATGAATTCCCCATTTTTCAACTTTTGTGCGAATTCCCCAAAATTCAACATTTCTTTTTTAACATCAGTGCTGTTGCTTCTGTTGCCGTCAGTCTGATGGTTTAACAAGAAATATCTATTGTTGTACAACCTAGAAGAATCATGGAAGATTTACCCGTTTTATTTAGAATCAGATATTTATAGTTTGTGAGATACTTTTGTTTTTTACAATGGGTGGATGGTTTGTTTAAAAGTCTTTCCCCTGTTAAACCAATGTTTATCTTTCTTGCACTTTTATAGCGTATAAAGTAACACTATAAAACAGTTCAAGTTTAATGCATCCGGTAGCGTATTTCAAAGTTGACTGCAAATTTCAAAGTTGACCTGTACGATGCACATTTACCCCTACAAAACATATAGAGGTCCTATGCAAATGTTGCATATGCAGGTACCCTATGCAGTCACTATGTCTGTACAAATGAAGAGCAATTTGCCTCGCCATGCTAAATACTTAGCCTGATAAGGGTGTGTGACTTATTTTGTGAATAATTTGGGCAATAACTGAGTTAGAAACTGAGTTTATTACTCAGGGGTATTAATTATTTGAAAAAAAAAAGGTTTGCTATACCCTGTCATGCAATTGTGCATCCTGTCATGGTTTTCAGATGACGAGCCCACATGCAGATACGATCGGGAAGCAAAGCACAGTTTAAAGATGTTTATTTAGGAAGAGGCAGATATAATGGACGGGACTACGGGCAACTCGGCAAGGTCAGAACGTCACAGCTGGAGAGACTGCAAAGAGAAGAAGAGTAAGTGACTTTGGAAAGTGAACCAGGAGAACTACTAGGAACTGCGCTGCTTACCATAAAGCTGGGCGGACCTAACCGGGGGGGAAGTAGCGCCGAGGGAACTCTGTGATCCTACCCCTGTTGGTGTTTGGCGGCTAGTGGCTGAGGGCGGCAGATGTAACTGGTGAGGGATCCAGAGCGAGCCTCCTCGGATGTGGGTGACAGATGGATTGACCAGAGTGAAGGAAGAACCAGTAGAATCCGGGAGGGGGAATCTCAGGCCCCGCTGGGTATCATCCAAGGAGTATGAGGGGTGGGCCAGAGCAAAATCTGAGCGAGAGAATTCTGAAGATCTGGTTCTTCGGACAAGATGTCAAGACAGGTGAGTGCATCCAAGCACCAAAACTGTGAACTTTGACTAATTTTGGATCTCCCTGTTTGGTCAAAGACGAAAAAACTCACAAGCAGGTTTCCAGGAGTTGGGTCAGAGGCCACGTCGTACCACGACTGGTTAAGGCTCTGGTGTCTTCTATCTGTCAGCGCTCTGCTTAAAAAGCCATAGGAAGCCGCCTGCAACGAGCTGCAGGTGTGGGCCACGCCCCCTCAGCCAACTAGACACACCTGAGGAGTAGAGTTAGAGCAGGACAACACAGAACCCTGACACTACCCCCCCTCCCCCCCAACGGCCACCTCCTGGCGGCCCAGACGAGGCGGTGCTGGGCTGAGTAGACCAAAAGTCTAAAATCAAATCCTTGTCCGTGATAGCTGATGCTGAGACCTATGAGTGTTCCTCAGGGCTGCGACCCTCCAAATCGACGAGGTATTGGTGACCCCTCATCGACGGGCGTCCACAACCCTGAGAATGCGAGGGTTCTGACTGTCCTGGGAGGGTGGAGGGGGTCCGGGAGGTGGGTACAAGTTGCTGTCCAAAACGGGCTTGATCTGGGAAACATGGAAGGTGGGGTGTACTCAGGAGTGAGGGGGCAAACGTAGATGGACGGTGGTTGGGTTAATAACTGTCACTATTTCATAAGGTTCAGAGAACCGGGGAGCAAGCTTCTAAGCGGATGGGTTGGTTAAGACGTCTCTAGAGGATAACCAAACCTTCTCAGAGCAATAATGGGGAGCTGGTCTGCGGTGCTGGTCGGCGAACCTCTTGCTCTGCTCTGCGGTGCGAGTGAGTGCTGTGACTGGCCTTCCAGATGTCCTGACAGCGAGCGTCAGGACATCTGACGCTCGCTGTCAGGACAGCGACCTCCATCAATGTATTCATTGATGGAGGTCAAGGGAAAATCGTACGAAACATCGACTTCGGCCGTACAGCCGCAATGATTTTGAATACCGTACGTATGGATTTACACATACAATCAGTATGTATCTGTTCGTTACGAGGTAGTGCACATACGCACGCAATAAAAGCTCCAGCATTTCGCCCGCTTGCTCCAAGTCGGCGTTTCGTACCGGCGTGTCGCCTTCCGTGCACCATGTGATGGTGCTCTCTTCTAGATTTAGCGAATCGGGGGGTATCGGAGAGGGGGCGCGTACGAAAGGAAGAATAGCTGTACGTTACAATAGCATAGACCACCCCGGATAGTGCAACCAACGTGTCGGAAAGTGCACTGCACGAACACAACTACGGAGGGGAGGGGAAAAGTGGGGAAGCTTCTGCTATTGGCCGAGACTGTGGCTTCTTTAATTATGGGCGTTTTTTAGGAGCCAAGGTGTACAGAAGGAGGGAGGCTGTACGGAACTGGTTCCATTGCTTTACAATGGCTTATTAGCCCACCCAGCATAGCGCCACCAACGTGTCGGAAAGAGCACTGCACGAACCAACTACGGGCGGGAAGGGAAAAGTGGGGAAGCTTCTGCTATTGGCCGAGACCGTGGCTTATTTAATTATGCGTGTTTTTTAGGGGCCAAGGTGTACGGAAGGAGGGAGGCTGTACGGAACTGATTCCATTGCTTTACAATGGCTTATTAGCCCACCCAGCATAGCGCCACCAACGTGTCGGAAAGAGCACTGCACTAACCAACTACGGGCGGGAAGGGAAAAGTGGGGAAGCTTCTGCTATTGCCCGAGACCGTGGCTTATTTAATTATGCGCGTTTTTTAGGGGCCAAGGTGTACGGAAGGAGGGATGGTGTACAGGCCTGTCCAAATATCAATAACACCAATGGTGGTGGGAAATGGTACTGCAGCATATGGCCAAGAGTGGAAATCTGGGCCCGTTTTGTTTCTGGAGCTATGCCACCAGCCAAGCAATATTTGATTTTTGATAATTGAGGCCTTTGCAGCTCATGGATTTGGACCAAGCTTATAAATGCTCATTTCCTGGAAGTGCTCTACAACATGCCACTAACCACATCTTCTTATCTCATTGCTAAAAGTAGCTATAGGAAGGGGATACAGGTATGAGCTCTTACCTGTTGGTAGATGCCTCAAAGGGGCTCCTGTATGCCGAGTTGGAGCTGGAACAGACAAACCGTGTGTGAGCTGTGTGCCATCAAAGGTAGCAAATTTTCACCTTTTGACCCCCACTGTGTCCACCTGGAACCACCCAGGGAGTTCAAAATCACAGGTTCTGCTCCTCATAAGGTCACCTACAAAATATGTTAAAATCAGCCTCCTGTGAAAAAAACAACAAAAGCTGTTTGCCCCGAAAAAATCAGCCAACCTCCTAAGGGCTGAAGACAGTATTTGAGTGTCAAAAGCTGAGGCAGAAAAGTTTATTTATGCGCAGTGATACCAAACTTCAGATATGAGTTCTAGCTCACCCCTCAACCGCCGTCTGTGATTTTTGTGCCTCTGGGTGCTTGCATCTAAGAATGGCAACCGTTTGAAGTATGAAAAAGAGATGCACAAAACACAGAGAAGCAGTGTGTTTTGTGCCACAGTTCAGCATAGGAGCAACAAAGGGTAACAAACTTGGTACCAAACAAAAGAGTAAATAGAGACGATCGAAACAAGCCCACTTGAGCCCATGTAGCTTTTTCCTTTGTCTCCCAGCAGCTGGGTTTTTCACCTTGCTTAGGAGGCCTCAATGGAGCCGCCTAGAAAGCAGTGTTCTGTGCCACTGTTTAGCAAAGCAGCATCGTAGCCTCACAAACTTGGTACCAAACAAAACAGTAAATAGAGACGATCGAAACAAGCCCACTTGAGCCCATGTAGCTTTTTCCTTTGTCTCCCAGCAGCTGGGTTTTTCACCTTGCTTAGGAGGCCTCAATGGAGCCGCCTAGAAAGCAGTGTTCTGTGCCACTGTTTAGCAAAGCAGCATCATAGCCTCACAAACTTGGTACCAAACGAAACAGTAAATAGAGACGATCGGAACAAGCCCACTTGAGCCCATGTAGCTTTTTCCTTTGTCTCCCAGCAGCTGGGTTTTTCACCTTGCTTAGGAGGCCTCAATGGAGCCGCCTAGAAAGCAGTGTTCTGTGCCACTGTTTAGCAAAGCAGCATCGTAGCCTCACAAACTTGGTACCAAACAAAACAGTAAATAGAGACGATCGAAACAAGCCCACTTGAGCCCATGTAGCTTTTTCCTTTGTCTCCCAGCAGCTGGGTTTTTCACCTTGCTTAGGAGGCCTCAATGGAGCCGCCTAGAAAGCAGTGTTCTGTGCCACTGTTTAGCAAAGCAGCATCATAGCCTCACAAACTTGGTACCAAACGAAAGAGTAAATAGAGACGATTGAAACAAGCCCACTTGAGCACATGTAGCTCTATCCTTTGTCTCCCAGCAGCTGTTTTTTTCACCTTGATGAGGCCTTAATCAGGGCCTCCTAAAAAGAAGTGTACCAAACTTGGTACTGTCATGGTTTTCAGATGACGAGCCCACATGCAGATACGATCGGGAAGCAAAGCACAGTTTAAAGATGTTTATTTAGGAAACAGGCAGATATAACGGACGGGACTACGGATAACTCGGCAGGGTCAGAACGTCACGGCTGGAGAGACTGCAAAGAGAAGAAGAGTAAGTGACTCTGAAAGGTGAACCAGGAGAACTACTAGAAGCTGCGCTGCTTACCATAAAGCTGGGCGGACCTAACCGGGGAGAAGTAGCGCCGAGGGAACTCTGTGATCCTACCCCTGTTGGTGTTCGGCGGCTAGTGGCTGAGAGTGGCTGATGTTACTGGTGAGGGAGTAGAGTTAGAGCAGGACAACACAGAGGGCCAAGGTGTACGGAAGGAGGGAGGCTGTGCAGGCAACATGGAAGTACAAAATGGCTCTCTGCCCCCTATATAAGGGGTGTAGCAGAGTGGATAACAACATTGCCTTCCACCGAGAGGAGCAGGGTTCGAATCTCATCTCAGCCTTCATATTCTCATTTAGTACATTAAAGTAAATAAACAATTTAGACTTGAAATATTTTTCTAATTTCTTAATAGGACTCTGGAAGGGAAATTTGGAAACAGATTTAATAATAATTTGAACATTATCTTTTAAAAAGTGGCGTTTTTTTTAGGTCCTAGATGTACATGATGCGGTAGCGGACGTACATATAAAGTGTACATAACGCGGTAGGTTACGGGCTGATGGTGGGACTCATTGGAAATCAAGCTTTAACAAATATACCACTGTTGTGTCTGAAACTGCACTACATGACCACAACTACCGGAGGAGGGGAACAGCTTTTGCTATTGGCTGAGAGCGTGGCCTATGTAATTATGTGGGTTTAGGAGGGGTCAAGGTGTACGGAAGGAGGGAGGCTGTACAGGCAACATGGGAGTATAAAACGACTCTCTGGCCCCTATAAATAGGGGCTAAGGGGTGAAGCAGAGTGGATAACAACATTGCCTTCCACCCAGAGGAGCAGGGTTCGAATCTCACCTCAGCCATCATATTCTCATTTACAACATTAAAGTAAATAAACAATTTAGACTTTGAAATATTTTTTTAATTTCTTAATAGGACTCTGGAAGGGAAATTTGGAAAAAGATTTAATAATAATTTGAACATTATCTTTTAAAAAGTGCAGTTTTTTTTAGGTCCTAGATTTACATAACGCGGTAGCTGGCATACATATTGAGTGTACATAACGCGGTAGCTGGCGTACATATAAAGTGTACATAACGCAGTAGCTGCCGTAATTATAAAGTGTACATAACGCGGTAGCTGGCGTACATATAAAGTGTACATAACGTAGTAGCTGCCATAATTATAAAGTGTACATATCACGGTAGGTGATGTACATATTGTGTACATAACGCAGTAGCTGCCGTAATTAGAAAGTGTACATAACGCGGTAGCTGGCGTACATATTGAGTGTACATAACGTGGTAGCTGCCGTACATATAAAGTGTACATAACGCTGTAGCTGCCGTAATTGTAAACTGTACATATCACGGTAGGTGATGTACATATTGAGTGTACATAACGCGGTAGCTGCCGTACATCTAAAGTGTACATAATGCGGTAGCTGCCGTAATTATAAACTGTACATATCATGGTAGGTGATGTAGATATAAAGTGTACATAACGGCGTAGCTGCCGTACATATAAAGTGTACATAACGCAGTAGGTGACGTATATATAAACTGTACATATCACGGTAGGTGACGTACATATAAAGTGTACACAACGCCGTAGCTGCCGTACATATAAAGTGTACATATCGCGGTAGGTTATTTTTAATAAATATAATAAATATAAACTGTAACCTGCTCTACCAAACATTTAGAGATGTTGCCTGATGTATGTCAGAGCTCCAGCAGGGGGGGTCATCGTTCCAGCACTCTTACCCAGTGAGAGGCACTCTTCCTGGGGAGAGGTCTCTGACTGAGACCCCCCCAGCCTGGAGGTGGAATTTTTAAATATGTGTCAAAATGTCTGTGAGTAGTGGTAAGAGCTTAACTTAGATTATCATTCATTTATTTCCTACAGTTTTCTCAAAACAGCGCAGGTTTTGTGGATGAGATCCTGCCAAAACTTGTCCCCGGTGCAATGATCTGTCAGGATCCCACTGGACTTTCCTAGAGTGCCCAGTTCTTCAGAGCACGTGTTCTAATGGGGTTACAAACTGTAACCTGCTCTACCAAACATTTAGAGATGTTGCCTGATGTATGTCAGAGCTCCAGCAGGGGGGGGGGTCATCGTTCCAGCACTCTTACCCAGTGAAAGGCACTCTTTCTGGGGAGAGGTCTCTGACTGAGACCCCCCCCCCAGCCTGGAAGTGGGAGATTAATTTTATTTTATTTTTTTAATTTCACATTAGGGGTCTGGAAGCTATATTTGCAAACGGGTTAAATAATAATTTTAACATTATATAAAAATAAGTGGCGTATTTTTTTTGAGTTCTGTCTCCAGCATGGGGTGGATATGAATTTAACAGGAGTAGCTCTAATTATGCCTATGGTAAGGGGAGGTCCAGTCAAGCACTCTAGCCCAGCGAGAGGCACTCTTCCTGGGGAGAGGTCTCTGACTGAGACCCCCCCAGCCTGGAAGTGGGAGATTATTATTTTTATTTTATTATTTCACATTAGGGGTCTGGAAGCTATATTTGCAAACGGGTTAAATAATAATTTTAACATTGTTTTAAAATAAGTGGCGTATTTTTTTTGAGTTCTGTCTCCATTATGGGGTGGATACGAATTCAACAGGAGTAGCTCTAATTGTGCCTATGGTAAGGCAGACTTCCAGAAGGGGGGGGGGGGGTCCAGTCAAGCACTCTAGCCCAGAGAGAGGCACTCTTCCTCGGGAGAGGTCTCTGACTGAGACACCCCCAGCCTGGAAGTGGGAGATTAATTTTTTTTTTTTTTATTTTACATTAGGGGTGTGAAAGCTATATTTGCAAACAGATTTAATAATAATTTGAACATTATCTTTTAAAAAGTGGTGTGTTTTTTAGGTCCTAAATGTACATAATGCGGTAGCTGACGTACATATAAAGTGTACATAATGCGGTAGGTGACGTACATCTAAAGTGTACATAACGCGGTAGCTGCCGTACATCTATAGTGTACATAACGCGGTAGCTGGCGTACATCAAAACTGTACATATCACGGTAGCTGCCGTACATCTAAAGTGTACATAATGCGGTAGCTGGCGTACATCTAAAGTGTACATAACGCGGTAGCTGGCGTACATATAAACTGTACATATCACGGTAGGTGCTGTACATATAAAGTGTACATATCGCGGTAGGTTATTTTTAATAAATATAATAAATATAAACTGTAACCTGCTCTACCAAACATTTAGAGATGTTGCCTGATGTATGTCAGAGCTCCAGCAGGGGGGGTCATCGTTCCAGCACTCTTACCCAGTGAGAGGCACTCTTCCTGGGGAGAGGTCTCTGACTGAGACCCCCCCAGGTTGGAGGTGGAATTTTTAAATATGTGTCAAAATGTCTGTGAGTAGTGGTAAGAGCTTAACTTAGATTATCATTCATTTATTTCCTACAGTTTTCTCAAAACAGCGCAGGTTTTGTGGATGAGATCCTGCCAAAACTTGTCCCCGGTGCAATGATCTGTCAGGATCCCACTGGACTTTCCTAGAGTGCCCAGTTCTTCAGAGCACGTATTCCAATGGGGTTACAAACTGTAACCTGCTCTACCAAACATTTAGAGATGTTGCCTGATGTATGTCAGAGCTCCAGCAGGGGGGGTCATCGTTCCAGCACTCTTACCCAGTGAGAGGCACTCTTTCTGGGGAGAGGTCTCTGACTGAGACCCCCCCCCAGCCTGGAAGTGGGAGATTAATTTTATTTTATTTTTTTAATTTCACATTAGGGGTCTGGAAGCTATATTTGCAAACGGGTTAAATAATAATTTTAACATTATATAAAAATAAGTGGCGTATTTTTTTTTGAGTTCTGTCTCCAGCATGGGGTGGATATGAATTTAACAGGAGTAGCTCTAATTGTGCCTATGGTAAGGGGGGGTCCAGTCAAGCACTCTAGCCCAGCGAGAGGCACTCTTCCTGGGGAGAGGTCTCTGACTGAGACCCCCCCAGCCTGGAAGTGGGAGATTATTATTATTTTTTTTATTATTTCACATTAGGGGTCTGGAAGCTATATTTGCAAACGGGTTAAATAATAATTTTAACATTGTTTTAAAATAAGTGGCATATTTTTTTTTGAGTTCTGTCTCCATTATGGGGTGGATACGAATTCAACAGGAGTAGCTCTAATTGTGCCTATGGTAAGGCAGACTTCAAGAAGGGGGGGGGGTCCAGTCAAGCACTCTAGCCCAGAGAGAGGCACTCTTCCTCGGGAGAGGTCTCTGACTGAGACACCCCCAGCCTGGAAGTGGGAGATAAATTATTTTTTTTTTAATTTTACATTAGGGGTCTGGAAGCTATATTTGCAAACAGATAATAATTTGAACATTATCTTTTAAAAAGTGGCGTGTTTTTTAGGTCCTAAATGTACATAATGCGTTAGCTGACGTACATATAAAGTGTACATAACGCAGTAGGTGACGTACATCTAAAGTGTACATAACGCGGTAGCTGCCGTACATCTATAGTGTACATAACGCGGTAGCTGGCGTACATCTAAACTGTACATATCACGGTAGCTGCCGTACATCTAAAGTGTACATAATGCGGTAGCTGGCGTACATCTAAAGTGTACATAACGCGGTAGCTGGCGTACATATAAACTGTACATATCACGGTAGGTGCCGTACATATAAAGTGTACATATCGCGGTAGGTTATTTTTAATAAATATAATAAATATAAACTGTAACCTGCTCTACCAAACATTTAGAGATGTTGCCTGATGTATGTCAGAGCTCCAGCAGGGGGGTTCATCGTTCCAGCACTCTTACCCAGCGAAAGGCACTCTTCCTGGGGAGAGGTCTCTGACTGAGACCCCCCCAGCCTGGAGGTGGAATTTTTAAATATGTGTCAAAATGTCTGTGAGTAGTGGTAAGAGCTTAACTTAGATTATCATTCATTTATTTCCTACAGTTTTCTCAAAACAGCGCAGGTTTTGTGGATGAGATCCTGCCAAAACTTGTCCCCGGTGCAATGATCAGTCAGGATCCCACTGGACTTTCCCAGTCTGGAAGCTATATTTGCAAACGGGTTAAATAATAATTTTAACATCCATCCATCCATCCATCCATTTTCCGAACCGCTTAATCCCTTATGGGGTCGCGGGGGGTGCTGGTGCCTATCTCCAGCATTCACTGGGCGAGAGGCGGGGTACACCCTGGACAGGTCGCCAGTCTGTCGCAGACAGACTGGCGACCTGTCCACTTATTTTTATATAATTTTAACATTATATAAAAATAAGTGGCGTATTTTTTTTTTGAGTTCTGTCTCCAGCATGGGGTGGATACGAATTCAACAGGAGTAGCTCAAATTGTGCCTATGGTAAGGCAGACTTCCAGAAGGGGGGGTCCAGTCAAGCACTCTAGCCCAGCAAGAGGCACTCTTCCTGGGGAGAGGTCTCTGACTGAGACACCCCCAGCCTGGAAGTGGGAGATTAATTTTAGTTTTTTTTTATTTCACATTAGGGGTCTGGAAGCTATATTTGCAAATGGGTTAAATAATAATTTTAACATTATATTAAAATAAGTGGCGTATTTTTTTTTTGAGTTCTGTCTCCAGCATGAGGTGGATGCGAATTCAACAGGAGTAGCTCTAATTGTGCCTATGGTAAGGCAGACTTCCAGAAGGGGGGGTCCAGTCAAGCACTCTAGCCCAGCGAGAGGCACTCTTCCTCGCGAGAGGTCTCTGACTGAGACCCCCCCAGCCTGAAAGTGGGAGATTAATTCTTATTTTTTTTTAATTTCACATTAGGGGTCTGGAAGCTATATTTGCAAACAGATTTAATAATAATTTGAACATTATCTTTTAAAAAGTGGTGTTTTTTTAAGGTCCTAAATGTACATAGTGCGGTAGCTGACATACATATAAAGTGTACATAACGCGGTAGGTGACGTACATCTAAAGTGTACATAATGCGGTAGCTGGCGTACATCTAAAGTGTACATAACGCGGTAGCTGGCGTACATCTAAAGTGTACATAACGCGGTAGCTGCCGTACATCTAAAGTGTACATAACGCGGTAGCTGCCGTACATCTAAAGTGTACTTAACGCGGTAGCTGCTGTACATCTAAAGTGTACATATCGCGGTAGGTTATTTTTAATAAATATAACATTGTCTTATGAAGTTCAGCATGTGGCTACCACTGTTACAAACTGTAACCTGTCCTACCAAACATTTAGAGATGTTGCCTGATGCATGTCAGAGCTCCAGTAGGGGGGGGGGTCATCGTTCCAGCACTCTTACCCAGCGAGAGGCACTCATCCTGGGGAGAGGTCTCTGACTGAGACCCCCCCAGCCTGGAAGTGGGAGATTAATTTTTTTTTATTTATTAATTTCACATTAGGGGTCTGGAAGCTATATTTGCAAACGGGTTAAATAATAATTTTAACATTATATAAAAATAAGTGGCGTATTTTTTTAGTCCTGGCCCGACGCCAGCGGCAAAGGGAGTCAATGGGTCCTGTACGGCCGGTCCACGTTTCGGACGCTTGGCCCTCCCAAAAATGCGCCACTTTGACGGACGCACGGCTTCGGCCAATGGGCAAACCTTTGCCGTTTTTCCCTTCCCGCCTCCTGCTTCGCTGGCGCCATCCCCTCTCCGACAGGTTGGTGGCGCCGAAGGCCCGACGCCAGCGGCAAAGGGAATCTATGCGTCCTGTACGGCCGGTCCACGTTTCGGCCGCTTGGCCCTCCCAAAAATGCGCCACTTTGACGGACGTGCGGGCTCGGCCAATGCGTGAACCTTTCCCGTTTTTCCCTTCCCGCCCCCTGCCACGCTGGCGCCATCCCCGCTCCGACAGGTTGGTGGCGCCGAAGGCCCGACGCCAGCGGCAAAGGGAATCTGTGGGTCCTGTACGGCCGGTCCACGTTTCGGCCGCCTGGCCCCTCCCAAAATCGCGCCACTTCGACGGACGCGCGGGCTCGGCCAATGCATGAACCTTTCCCGTTTTTCCCCTCCCGCCCGCCGCGGGCTGTACGCCCCCCCCCCCCCGTCTGCTTTCGGGCCGTACGGTTCGCGACCCTACCCCTGGGCGCCACACTGTGGATGGAGCCCGCGCTGCGAGCGGAGAAGGGCCTTCTTTAGGGGGCCGCCGTGCGCAGCGGCGGGACGGTGGCAGCGCCGTGGCGGGGATCCGCACCCGGCCGGCCCATCCGCCGATTTTTAAGGGGGCCGGCCCGGCCCGGCCGCGGCGAGCGTTGGAAAGCCGCCGCGCATACCTGGGCTTTGGGGCCGTACGGGGCTGTACGGAAATGGAGGGTCTAATTTCGCCCGCCCGCCCTGGAAATTTTGGTTTTGGCCCAAGGGGGGTGAAGGGGATCCTGAGTTCATCCGTGGGTAGGAGTGGAGGTTGATATCTTAAGGCTACTTCAAAAGGTGAACGTCCAGTGGCTGAAGTGATGTGTGAATTTAGGGCATATTCTACCCAGGGTCAAACCTTATTCCAGTCTGAAGGTGAAGATGACGTGAGGCAGTGGAGGGTGGTCTCTAGTTGCTGGTTCATTCGTTCAGTTTGACCATTGGTCTGAGGATGGTATCCGGAGGTGAAGGTGTAGCGGGCACCCAGAGCAGAGCAAAAGTGCCGCCAGACCTGGGAGATGAACTGAGGGCCCCGGTCAGAGAGGATGTCAACTGGGATGCCGTGGAGTTTGAAAACATGCTTTATGAGGAGCTGGGCCGTCTGGAGGGCGTTGGGTAATTTTCGGATGGGGATGAGATGACAAGACTTAGAGAACCGGTCCACCACTGTCAAAATAGTTGACATGCCTTGGGACAAAAGAAGGCCTGTAATGAAATCAATAGCTATGTGGGACCATGGATGTTTGGGGATGGGAAGCTAGGACATATTCTCTCACATCCTTGGTCCATGATGGCCACCAGAAGCGCCGGGACACCTGAGACTGGGTTCTATAAATACCCGGATGGGCGGAAAACTTAGTATCGTGGCACCAGCTTAGGACATCAGGGCGAACAGACTGGGGAACGTACTTAAGTCCCGCTGGGCCTGTCCCTGGGTCCGGGTCTAATAATTGGGCCTGGTTGATCCTGTCCTCCAGGTCCCAATGCAGGGCACCAACAGTATATGTAGGGGGAAGAATAGGTTCCGTCTCCTTCTCCTGTTCAGAGGGGGCGAATTGGCTAGAAAGCGCATTGGGTTTAATATTTCTTGAGCCAGGTCTGTAGGTGATGGTGAGGTTAAATCATGAAAAAAAAACAAAGACCAGCGGGTTTGTCTAGAGTTGAGTCGACGGGCTGACTGCAGGTCGGAAAGGTTCTTATGATCTGTCCAGATTATGATGGGCTGCTCGGATCCCTCTAGCCAGTGCCGCCACTCTTCTAAGGTTAGTTTGATAGCTAGTAGCTCACGATCACCCACATCATAGTTCTGTTCAGCAGGGGACAAACGACGGGAGAAGAACGCACACGGATGTAACTTATTGTCTACCTCTGACTGTTGGGACAAGACCGCACCCACACCAGTATTAGAAGCATCGATCTCTAAGACAAACTGTTTGGCTGGGTCGGGGTGAACGAGTATGAGTGTCTGAGAAAAACGGGACTTGAGTTTATTGAAGGCCTCCTCTGCCTCAGGACTCCAGATGTATGGGACCTTGGTGGAGGTAAGGGCATGTAATGGGGATGCTATCTGGCTATAATTCCTGACAAAGCGCCGATAAAAGTTTGCGAAAACTAAAAACCGTTGGAGCTGTTTACGCAACTCAGGGACGGGCCACTCCATTACCGCCCTTATCTTCTCTGGGTATGACTTCCCTTGTCCGCCTTCTAAAACTAAACCATGAAAGGAGACAGTGGTCTGGTGAAAATCGCATTTCTCGGCTTTAACTAATAAGCGATTTTCTAATAGTCGCTGGAGAACAAAACGGACATGTTGTTTGTGTTGTTCTAAATCATGAGAGTAAATAAGGATGTCGTCCAGATAGATGAAAACAAAAACGTTCAAAAAATCCCGAAGATCATCATTAACCAGTGCCTGGAACACTGCCGGGGCATTGCACAAACCGAAAGGCATTACTAAGTACTCAAAGTGACCTAGCGGGGTCTTAAAAGCCGTCTTCTACTCGTCCCCCTGTCTCACCCGAACCAGATGATAGGCGTTGCGCAGATCGAGTTTAGTAAAGATAGTGGCGTTCTGGACTGGTTCAAGAGCTGAAGATAACAGAGGAAGCGGGTATTTATTTTTAACAGTTATCTGGTTGAGCCCTCGGTAGTCGATACAGGGTCGAAGAGACCCGTCTTTCTTGCCAACAAAAAAGAAACCGGTGCCTAATGGGGAGGATGAAGGGCGGATCAACCCTGTAGATAGAGAGGCTCCTATATATTTCTCGAGCGCTTGACGTTCTGACCTCGAAATGTTGTAAAGCCGACTGACTGGTAGCGGAGCCCCGGGCAACAAATCAATGGCGCAATCATAAGGGCGATGTGGAGGAAGTGAACAAGCCTGAGTCTTGCTAAATACTACTTGTAGGTCGTGGTATTCCTCCAGGACGCGAGAGAGGTCAATAACATCCTCTGGTTCAGACGAGGTGGTCGGAGGGACAGAAACGGGGCGAGCGGACTGTAAACACCGGGAATGACAAGCTGGGGACCATGACTCAAGTCAGGACTCGGCCCAATTTAACTGCGGGTTGTGGACGGTTAACCAAGTTAATCCTAAAACCACAGGTGAACGCTTTACTGGGAAAACAAAAAATGAGAGTTGTTCCTGGTGGTTACCAGAAACTATTATCACTAGGGGTCGGGTCCGATGGGAGATCAGAGTTAACCTCTGTCCATCTAAGGCCAAGATCTGTAGAGGTTCAGGTAAAGGCTCGATGGGCACACGGAGCTGATCAACTATGGCTTGGTCAATTAGATTAAAATTAGAACCAGGGTCTACTAGAGCCGAAACGTCAAAGCTGTCCTGGTCAAAAATTAAAGTGACTGGCAAACAAAAGAGAGAGAGATAGCGCCTTAGTGGTTACCTGGGGAATAATTCTGTTGCGGTCTTTTGGCCGAACAGGACAGTCTCTTACAAAGTGGCCTTCGCCACACAATAAAGGCATAAATTGCCAGAGAAGCGTTGCTGACGCACCTCATTAGTTAAACGAACCTGCCCCAACTGCATTGGTTTTGGAGGTGGGGTAACAACCGGCCGGGGTGCCCTATTGGTAAACGTTGATACAGTGGGAGACCGCAAGACTCGGTCCGGTCGAGCCTGGTTCCGACTGCGTAACCGGGAATCCAAACGAATGGTTAACGTAACAAAATCCTCAAAATCCTCAGGTTCCTCAACCCGGGCTAACTCATCCTTTAAAACATCATCTAGAGCCTGAAAAAAATACTGCCTTTAAAGGCTTAGGTTCCCAACCAGCTGCAGCGGCAAATGTGCGAAACTCCACAGAGAAGTCAGACACGTGTGTGCCGCGCTGTTTCAAAGAAAGGAGATTACAAGACTGTTGAGCAGAATCTAACTCAGCTGAAAAAACCGTCTTGAACTCGGTAACAAACTCTTGAATGAGTAGAGTTCTCAGCCCATCTGAGAGCTCTACCCGTTAAAAGTCATAAGACATAAGATATCTTAACCTGATCTGAAGCAAATGTCTGAGGGGAACAATGAAACACTAGTTTGCACTGAAATAAGAACCAGCCGCAATCCCCGCTGTCACCAGAGAACTTCTCCGGACAAGGTGACATGCTTTGTGAAAGCAGACAGCAAAGGACAGGTGGAGGAGTAGCAACATTGTTTAATGATTCACTAAAGTGTAAAAAGGTGTTTTTGGGAAAATTTGACTCTTTTGAACATTTGGCTCTCCAGGTAAAGGGCCCAATACAAACTATGTTTCTGAATGTTTACAGGCCTCCTAAGTCCACATCAAACTTTTTTAATGATTTTAGGTCTAAACATTTCACAGGTCAATGTAACTGATGTTGCCTTATCCGATCACTTCTCCGTTACCTTTGAATGTATCATTTCCAGTGACTCATTTAGCCAAAGGGACATCGTAAGAAAATGCACCTTTAAGGACAATGCCACAGAAAATTTTATTCAAGCTTACTCTGCTACTTCAACCTTGGGCTGCAACTCAGTAGATGAGCTAGTAGATAACTTTCATTCTAAAGTCTCAGACATCATTGACTGCATTGCTCCAGTTAAAGTGAAAGTTGTTTCCGGGAAGAAAAAAATCTCCTTGGAGAAATGCTCCAGCAGCTAGAAGTGAAAAAAGGGAGTGCCGGAAAGCTGAACGCAGGTGGAGAAAGAATAGAGTCCAGGTTCACTACGACATCTATAAAGAGAGACTTTACAGATATAACTTACAACTGAAAAATGCAAGGGAATCTTTCTTCTCAGAGATCATCAAGAAAAACATTAATAATGCTCGTGTCTTATTTTCCACAGTCGACAGGTTAACAAATCCTCCTGTGTCCGTGGCTTCTGAACTCCACTCCACCAGGGCCTGCACTGAATTTGCTAACTTCTTTACTGAAAAAATCCTAAAAATTAGAGGATCAGTTTGTACATTCACACCAGCTCCAGAACCAAAGCCGTATTCAGCTGGAACTTATCCTGACAAAATGTCCCAATTCAGCCAAATAAACCACAAAAGCTTAGAGCAGATCATTCAGCAGCTAAGTTCCTCTTCATGCTGCCTTGATGTTCTACCCACAGTTTTCCCTAAGAAAGTTTTACCTGTCATAGCGTCTGAGTTGACTCAGATAATAAACACGTCCCTTCTGTCAGGTGTTTTCCCCCAGTCCCTAAAAACAGCAATTATCAAACCACTGCTGAAAAAGAACAATTTAGACAAACTTCTACTCCAGAACTACAGGCCCATCTCAAACCTCCCCTTTATCAGTAAGATTATTGAAAAAGCTGTATTTCAACAATTAAACACCTTCTTAACAACGACCAGCCGCTTTGACGTTTTCCAGTCTGGCTTCCGTGCTCACCACAGTACAGAGACCGCCCTTATCAAAGTGTTTAATGACATCCATATAAATACAGATTGTGGAAGAACCACCGTGCTGGTTCTATTTGACCTCAGTGCAGCATTTGATACTGTTGATCACTCCATTCTGTTAAAGCGCCTGGAGAACTGGGTCGGTCTCCCTGGTACAGTTCTCAACTGGTTTAAATCCTACTTAAAGGACAGGGAATGTTTTGTATCAGTAGGTAACTTTACATCAGAGATGACAAAAATCACATGTGGGGTTCCCCAAGGGTCTATCCTGGGTCCCCTCCTTTTCAATATCTACATGCTCCCTCTAGCTCAGATAATAAAAAATAATAACATCAGCTACCATAACTATGCAGACGACACACAGCTCTACATCACCATGTCACCAGGTGACTATGGACCAGTTCAAGCACTGAGTAAATGCCTAGAAGAAATCAATACGTGGATGTGCCAAAATTTTCTTCAGTTGAATAAAAACAAAACAGAAGTAATAACATTTGGACCAATAGAGGAGAGATCAAAAGTTAGCACAGAGCTCCAGCTGCTTCAGCTAAAAACCACTAATCAGGCCCGAAATCTGGGAGTAGTGATGGACTCAGACCTGAACCTCCAAAGGCACCTAAAGACAGTTACAAGGTTGGCTTTCTATCACCTCAAGAACATTTCTAGGATTAAAGAATTGATGTCTCAGCAGGATCTGGAAAAACTAACCCATGCGTTTATTTTTAGTCGAATAGATTACTGCAACGGTGTTTTCACAGGTCTGCCTAAAAAGTGGGTCAGACAGCTGCAGCTGATCCAGAACGCTGCTGCCCGCGTCCTCACCAAGACTAAGAAAGTAGAGCACATAACCCCAGTTCTAAAGTCATTACACTGGCTCCCTGTATCTCAGAGAATAGACTTTAAAATACTTCTGTTAGTCTATAAATCCCTAAATGGCTTAGCACCTAAATACATCACAGACTTGTTATCGGTGTATCAACCATCCAGACCACTAAGGTCTTCTGGCTCCAGCCTACTCTGCATACCTAGAACCAGAACTAAACAAGGAGAAGCAGCATTTAGTTCCTATGCTCCACTTATCTGGAACAAACTTCCAGAAAATTGTAAAGGTGCGGAAAGCCTGAGTTCCTTTAAATCAAGATTAAAAACACATTTGTTTAGGATTGCCTTCAACTGTTCTAGTTAACTGAATCACCACTTCTTTGTTCTAATTTCTATCTACATTTTATTCTTATTTGCTTTTATTCTGTTTTAATTTGCTATATTTTAATCATGTAAAGCACTTTGCATTGTCCCTGTACTGAATTGTGCTATATAAATAAATTTGCCTTGCCTTGCCTTGCCTTGCAGGAGGTGGGGTCTGATCATGACTCTCAGCACTCTGAGAGGCGGGATGCGGGGTATTAAGGTTTTGAGTGACAGGCAGAGTCATCGCGGAAGTGACTGCGTCCGTCAGCTGGCTAAACTGAGCGGCTAATCTCTGAAGTTGTTCCTGTGTCGAATTTACAGCTAACCCTAGCGTCTGCATTTGTTCCTGCTGTGCGGCAAGCTGCCGCCCAAACGTATCCGCTGGACTTTGGTGGGCAGAGCCCTCTTCTGTCATGGTTTTCAGATGACGAGCCCACATGCAGATATGATCAGGAAGCAAAGCACAGTTTAAAGATGTTTATTTAGGAAGAGGCAGATATAATGGACGGGACTACGGGCAACTCGGCAAGGTCAGAACGTCACGGCTGGAGAGACTGCAAAGAGAAGAAGAGTAAGTGACTTTGGAAAGTGAACCAGGAGAACTCCTAGAAACTGCGCTGCTTACCATAAAGCTGGGCGGACCTAACTGGGGGGAAGTAGCACAGAGGTAACTCTGTGATCCTACCCCTGTTGGTGTTTGGCGGCTAGTGGCTGAGGGCGGCAGATGTAACTGGTGAGGGATCCAGAGCAAGCCTCCTCGGAAGTGGGTGACAGATGGATTGACCAGAGTGACAAGACAGGTGAGTGCATCCAAGCACCAAAACTGTGACAAAACAGGGAGATCCAAAATTAGTCAAAGTTCAAAGACGAAAAAACTCACAAGCAGGTTTCCAGGAGTTGGGTCAGAGGCCACGTCGTACCACGACAGGTTAAGGCTCTGGCGTCTTCCATCTGTCAGCGCTCTGCTTAAGAAGCCAGAGGAAGCCGCCTGCAACGAGCTGCAGGTGTGGGCCACGCCCCCTCAGCCAACTAGACACACCTGAGGAGTAGAGTTAGAGCAGGACAACACAGAGAACCCTGACACATCCACATTGTGTTTCAATAGCAAAAGAAAACCATGGGAAAATAATGCTTGCAGCAAAGGTCCTTATGTAACATTTGTTAATCTCGCACTATGTCACAAACATTCTTCTCTGATGCCAACAAGCTGGATTTCTTAAAACTGCAAATATTTTCAAAACTTTGATTAAGCCTGGTAATAATAATAATAATAATAGTACTTGGGGGCACAGTTGCCAAATGGTCGGTCGATGCTTAAATATGAAAAAGTTAAACATGATTGTTTTGTCCCAGTAAAAATATTGTACAACGCCTGACGTTGCAGGTTACTTACGTTGCAGGTCAATAGATAAAACAGGAATGAATGTTCAGCAAATGTTCTTTTCTGATTTTGTTCGAAGGCCTGATGGGCTCCTTACATTACATTTAAGAAAATTGTGATTTTCTTAAGCTGTACAGGAGCTGTACAAGAGATGTAAAGGAAGGGATGTTTTAAATCAATACGCTGTCCTATATCTGTTATCTAGAGGAGCTCTGAGTGAACCGTGGCTGGTATGTTTGGCAATTTGTCTTCATCATTCCAAATGGTTAAGAAAGTACATACAGCAAAAGTTAAGTTAAGATGCAGACTAACCATGAATCATTGTTTTACCCGTCTTTCTCTCTGGAATTAAATGACAGGATTTTAAGGAATTTCAAATAGTCCTCTTTGGACTTTTGTAAAAACTCTCCATCATAAAAGTATGTAAATACTTAAAATGAAACACATAGTTTTGAACAATTAGCCTACTAGCCTAAAAACGGGGGGGGGGGGGGGGGGGGGTGGGAGAGTCTGTGACTCTGTATTGTGCTTGACGTTGTGCGAGTTTGCTGGTGGTGAAAGTGACTTAAACAGTGAGGGAAGGTTGTACGGTACATTTCTGCCAATATTCTTCCTCAAACCTTGCATTGTGTTATATTTAAAACACATCTGTTTTAAATATCCTCCGTATGAAGAAAGTTCTACAAAGATTTCCTTGTAGATATAATTAATTAGCGGATAGCTGCAATTTTCTTGCTTCATTTTTTAAGCTGACTTCTAGTATCTGTCCTGATGCATCAATCTGGGTCTTTAGTGCTTTTTTTTTAATTCAATTAAATTTTTATTTATATAGCGGCAATTCATTAAACATGTCATCTCAAGCCACTTTACAGAGTCAAAATCAATCAGATTATACAGATTGGTCAAAAAAAAGGGAACCAGTTGATTGCATCATAGTCCCGACAAGCAGCATTCACTCCTCCAGAAAGTAGTCATCTGGACTGTCTGTGGCTTTGCAGTAATCCCTTCTACTAAGCAAGCATGAAAGTCTGTCTTGACACTTGCTGGAAAGCACTAGGGCTAATTTGGAGTGACATTAAAGGAAGCAGATGGGACTGATTGTTCAGCCGTCAGAGAGGGCAAAGACAAGGAGCAATCTCTGCACTCTAGATGCAGATATGTGAAGTTGATTCTCAGACAAACTGTGTAAGATGTTACATTATTGCTTTGTGTGTATATACTGTACAGACCAAGCTCTTTACTGTCACATTTTTTTTCTGAGCAACTACATGGATAAAGAAGATGCTTGGTGTTGTAAATAAAAGCTAAGCGTAATAAATTTGTCTAAATGTGAGGCTCTCGCACAAACAACAGAGTTCAATATATATATTTTTTAGTTTGGAAGCAGAATGAATGGCGAGTTGATCCAAGCCCACACCACAATGTGGAAAATGTGTATGGAATCGCAGAATTAGACTTGTATAAATGGAATATGGTAAAACCTTTTAGATTTTGCCCGTGAAACACAAAAACATTCACGGAGGAAGGGCAGAAAGCTTGTCTGAGCTTACTCAAGCTGCATGCTGCTGTAACACTAATATCCATGACGTCCAAAGCAAAACGTTTTATTTATAAAGAGGACAATAATTCTTTCTGCAGGTTATGCGCACAGATAAAATATTGGAACAGCAAAGACTATGCTATAGAATTAAGGAATGGGGCATGTTAGTACCTCATCCATCTCCACACAACTTTTTAACAGAGCACTAAAACTTTAGTACACCTTGTTTTTTAAACCTAAACTTTACAAACTGTGTTTCTGTCATGATTTGGGTTTTTTATTATTTGCTTATGTTCTGTTTGGTCTTTATGGTGATTTTGGTTCTGGATTAGTTTAAGTTCTGTTTTGGTTTAGTGATTCTTTTATGTAATCAATTCTGTCTTAGGTTTAGGTTTTGTACTAGTTTTGGTTAATTGAATAGTTTGGGTTTTAATGTGGTTTGATTTTGTACTTTGTTTTACATTATCAGTTTCTTCTGGCTTGCTCTGATCACTTCTGTCACCAGCCTTTATTCAGTTCACCTGCCAGTATTCTTTTGTCTTCCTGTCACTCCCTTCACCAGTCACCATCCAATCAACTTCAGTTTACTTCCAGCCATTTTGTCCCCCCTGATCAGCTCCACCCATTCTGGTAATTAGTTTCACTCTGTTCACCTGCTCACTCCCCTACTTATATCTGCCTCTGTCTACTGCACTCTGCCAGATCATTGTTTTCCATGCCTATTGGTGAGTCTTGTCCAGCATTCCCCGTACTGTTTGCCTGTAGACCTGACCCAATTAGCCTTTGGAGTTCTGAGCCAGCCTGACCCCGATTCTCCTGTGTTTTGATTTAGTCTTACCATTTATCAGTTTTGCACTATTTTGGTCTTTGAGCTATGTTCTGTTTTTGGCTAGATGCCCATTTAAGTTCTGTCTGATCGTTTTTTTGTTAATAAATTTCCTTTAAACATCATCTGCTTGTTCGGCCTGAATACTGGGTCACCCTGTCTCTGGATCGTGACAGTTTCAAAGACTAGACAAAAACAAATTCACCTGTAAAAGCTTTTGAAACTGCACCAGTTTTATCATCGTCTGGTTTTAGAATGTATGGACATATCAATAATAAGACCCAACTTGTGTTCACCCAGGGTTAAACGTTTTACTCAAATGTCAAAAATGTTGTAAAATTCAGAAAAAATTTCAGAAAGAAAGAATATTTGATTCTGTTAAAAAAGAAAACTGTTTTAGTATGTGAAATGAGAAGCCCCTGATATCCTACCTGCAGCAGATAACTAAGTTCAACGTCATGGAAACGTGACATATTCAACCAACACATCATTAGACATAAATGTTTTATTAGCATCTTGTATTATGTCTTTTCAATTGTGACATTTACAGCAGACCCTGTTAAAACATTTAGCTTTTCCATGATGATAGCTCGTGTTTTTTCATATTTAATGCAGTTTCTTCATTAAACTTCACAACTGTTTTTCAGCCTTTCCTCATAAATTACTTTAATTTATCTATATAACCTTTTTCTCTCAGTTTAGTTATTTTTAAACCTATGTGAGACAGAACTGAAAAATGCTTTACAAATACAGTTTATTTGGCTGATACTGCAGGCCAGAGATTAACTTGTAATAACAGAAAACCACTACAAAAATCTTGAGCCACCCTTTTAATGTATAGTTTATTGAGAAATAGGATATTTATGCAAAATTGAATGAAGAAAGAACAAGAAACAGCAGTAAGCACCATAAAGTTCAATCATTTTTCATTTTTACAATGTTTAATTTTATACTGAGCCTTGATGGTAACGATGCATGAAAAATTATAATAAAGGGAAGACAAACATTTCACACACAAATGTCTTTGTCCTTTTCACAGTGTGCTGAAGAGGGATACTTTTCCTTATTGCAGATCTCTTTGTAGCCTTCTATCTGGGTTAGACCGCTTGCTGTTTTTTGGGGCAAAAACAGAAGAATAAAATCATGAACTAGAACATTTCTGAAGAAATTTAGCAGGGCGCCTGCCTCTTGGTGCGTACCGTACCGTCAAAAATACTAACAGGAAGTAACACTGCAAATTTCAGCTTCCTACAGTCTTCACAGCCACCGCAGCGGCCATTGAAAGGTGCTATGTTAAGTCAATGGACCTCCTAGGAGCCTCGGGCTAGCAGCGTTGTCATGGAGACTCACTGACAGCTGCAGCCCGCTCTGTTTGTAAAGGCAGAAGAACCCTGGCTAAGCAGAAGTTGGTAGGATCTTCCTAAAGCTACTTCCGGTTAGCAACATGCTAACAGTTAGCCGCTAGCATGGTTGTGTTCAGTATCACCGGGTGATGTTACTCTGTTAGTTTGGTTGAAATCCTGTACTGAGAAGTGCCTAAAAAGGGAGAAAATCCTAAAATTCACCAAATCTGTCAAGAAGTTTGTAGGACCTTCCTAGAGCTACTTGTGGTTAGCAACATGCTAACCGTTAGCCGCTAACATGGTTGTGTTTGGTATCACTGGGTGAGTGTACTCTGTTAGTTTGGTCCAAATGCTGTACTGGGATGTGCCTCAAATAAGGAGAAAATATGTTGTTTATAACGTTGCCATGGTAACATAAAATGGCGGGTGGTACAAAAAAATACTTTATGGGATCAGCACACGTTTTGATATACACACTGTGGGGATTTTAATACAAAACTCTTAATCTCCCACACCGGGATTCGATCCCATAGCCTCTTGCATGCAAAGCCTGCACTTTCCATCTGAGCTATACTTTGTCCATATATGAGCATGCATTTGTTGGACCATAAGGGGTTTGGTCCCCCACTGAAGAGCATTGGATGTTTGACACCTCATAGGTTGAAGATGCTTTATGCTACGTAGCCCAAATTTCTTGTGGAGCTTTCTCTCTAAAGGAAGTACAGTCTCTGTGAAGCAGAAGTTTGTACGAGCTTCCTAGAGCTACTTCCGGTTAACAACATGCTAGCAGTTAGCCGCTAACATGGTTGTGTTCAGTATCACCGGGTGATTGTACTCTGTCAGTTTGGTCCAAATCCTGTACTGGGAAGTGCCTCAAAAAGGGGTGCCAATACTTGTCACCAAAGCTCACCAAAGGCCACGGCTCAAATTGGCCTCCTTTAGCAACTAAGCCTCACCAAATCTGGGCCCAGAACTCAACATTTGACCAAAATGGTGTGTAGCGCCATTTCCCACAAGTGGGTGGTGCTGTATTGGCCAATTGTGTCGTGTCTGATTATCATGCCAAGTCCTGTTGGAAGCAAAGGCCCAATGGGAAAGCATGTGAAATCCAAAATGGTACAGAAAAGTGACACATGGCTGAAAGTCACTTGAAAATTTTAAAATGTTAAGAGGAAGTGACTGTGCGAATTTTAGATTCCTACATTAATCACAGCCACTGCAGTGGGCGTCGAAAGTTGCCATTCTATCCTAAAGGAGCCTCTCCCTCTGGCTAGGAGAGTGTCGTCATCATGGAAATTCACACACCTGCAGCGGGCCAGTCTACAGAAGTGCAGACACTTTGCGTCAGAGTCTGCCTATTGGATTATAATGGAGAATTTTGCCTCGAACAATGCTCCATATCTCCTGATTCGTAAATGGTAGAGATGTAATTTTTTCTGCATTTATTTCGTAACGGATAGGGGAAGAAGACAAGCTATCGGTTTTTGCTGGAAAAAGTCTAATAAAGGCGTAAAAAATTATGATATAAAGGGGATTTTTATCGAATTTCAGAAATCCTCTAAAAACGGTCCCGAACTAATGGCTGTAGCTGAAAAAGTATAAGAGATATCAAAATAATTCTATCAGCTGGCTTTTGAGGACTATGGTGCTCATTTTTATGTTTGTACAAAAATCTGTGTAGGCACAGTGACGATGTAAAAAAGTGTTCCAAATCGTTTTAAAGATTTATCACATTCGCTACTCCCGAACAAATTGTTCCTGTGGAAAAACCGTAACAGTTATCCACAAAATTCCTTTTTTGTGAGTGCCAGAAGGGTCGGGACATTCATGTGTGAAAGTCTCATGCCTGTACATGAAACGGTTTAGGAGTAGCGACGATGCGAAAACATGTGATGTTTTGGATTTCAGGTGTCATTTTTTAAAAGCGCTCCATAGGAAATTAATGGGGGAGGTTTCGGGTTTGTGCCACTCTGAGGTGATTTGCGAAAAATCTATAAATGCCACACCAATAAGGGTTACATTTCCTGAATTCTGACAAAAATACCTAAGTTTTGATGTATAATTTGTCTACGTAGAGTGAAAATTGAGCGAGTAAGCTCAAGTTGTTCGGAGTTTTGAAATCTTTAAAAAAGCCAGTGTGGGCCACTCTGGCGGTTGGAGAATTCTGTCATTGACTTTTATTATAAACAATGATTTCGCTGATTTTTGGACATGAGCTTTGAGGAGTAACTGTGAAGAGACCGTACAAGATATTTACATCCCGTTTTCACTTCTGAGTGGTTGAAAGATATATCTAAAAACTGGAAGTAAAACAGTGTTCGTAGGTGAATGCATGGCGATACAGTACAGTGTTGAAAATGGCCATTTGGAGGCTTTTTTGAGGCTTTCTCTGTACCTGACGCCATTCATTTCCTATGGAAGTAGTTTTTCGTTAATTGCGTTGCCATGGTAACTCGAAACCCCTATAAAAGTAATAGCACACCATTCCCAACCGAGCCGCACGTTTTGATACCTATATCGTTGGGATTCACGCTACGGTTTGGGCCGCATTAATTTTCGAAAACGTTTTTAGGTGCATAGTAATAGGTGCCTCCATGCAAATGCATTGGAGGCACCGAGTAGGGCTCGGGCTTGACACTGATAAAGTTGGTTTTATGTATTCATGATTTTTCAGTTAGGTCAGGTCAGAAAAACATTCACGCGCACAGCTTTTTATTTCTCTTTTTCTTTGGAAGCAGACGCTACGCAGCACGTCGCTACGCAGCCCGTCACAATGTAGTAAAACGAGCGCACATTCTCTCAACATGTAAAACATTTTGCGATGACCCCTCTAGGGCTCCGTACTTCTGTTCCGGTCAGTCAATAAAGAAGGACAAACTGAAAAGCCGGCTAGCCAGAGGTGAGCTATTGAAAATTCCAAATACGGGAGGGAAAATCTCTTTATGGGAGCACTTCGACCTCATAGCTTACAAGGAGCTCATGTGTGCTGCTCATGTATCTACTCCCGTGGCGCATAGATTTACCAATGTCATATATCCTGGCTGTCCATTACATGCTGCTTTTGCGACAATGACATCCCGTTTTTCGACATTGAGGTCTAATTAAATACATAAACGCTTGTCTTTGCAAGGGTTAATCATGTGTTAAAAGTATTATTTGTTTAATTGTTAGAGTTGGCTTTCTGAGAAACTATTACGCGACCGAAGTGTCGGGAAACAGTGATGTCTAAATAGCGGACCCTTTTAGTCGGGCTTGGGTTCGGGCTTATTGATAGCTTAATTTGTCGGGCTGAGTCGGGTTAGGGCCTGATTGCCAGGGGTCAGGGCCGGGCCGAGCCTGAAATATTAGGCCTGTACAGACCTCTAGCCTGCGTTCTGATCCGCGGCGTGGATGTGAGCATTAGTGACGATCCGTGAAGAAGACACTTACGACATGTTTCGGGGAGGCACCGTGAATACGTTCAGTTAGGTGGGAAGGGGGCCTTATATATACATTATTGATAATACAGGCATTGTGTTTGTCCGTGAGATGGTTTTTTTGGATGAGTAAAGTGGTGAAATACAACATCCTGTTTATTTTTTTATGACAGGGTGTCAGCTCTTTATGAATGGATTCCATTTCAGTTTTTCTCCCGCGCGGGGCATTTTGAACAAGCTGAGTATTGTTTTTTTGTTTTGTTTTTTTTAATTGTGTATGGACGGATTTTGTTCTGCCTCTTCAAGAATTCTGCTCAGTGTACATATAAGCGTGGAGAGACACAAGCTGCACTGATGATAACTGAGCTTAACCAGTTATTACTTAGATAGGACAAGTGTTCCATTGCAGGATTCTGACTGAGTGAGTAGAGTTTGCACGAAAAAATGGTATTTATATTTTTATTTGCAGATTCCGGATGGGCAAGACGTTTATGCGTATAAACTGTTTTATTGTTTATATAGATTTATTTTTAATCTTTATTTTGAAACTTTAAGTATTCAGAGTCTGATGGTCAAATCAGATGTGTATACCGGAATTAAATAATTGGAAATAACTTTAAATAATCATAATAATACTAATAAAAAGATTGGGTATGCATAACGGAATTAAATAATTCAAAATTGCTTTACATAATTACAATAATATCAATGATAGTAGTGATAGTAATATTAAGAATGTTAATAATAAAAAAGAGAATAATTATAATATTAATAAAAATAATAATATAAATGAAAATAATAATACAATAAAAAAAGAATAATTAATACAACAATAATAATGATTAAAGCGCGGGGTCACGCAGGGGGTGGGGTGGGGGTTCTGGTGGTGGAGGGGCCGGAAGTGGGGGGGAGGGTCACATGAGGGTCACGAGTGGGGTCACGTGACATGTAAGGGGGGGTCTCCTAAAGGTCAGTTAAAAAGGGGCGGGGTTTGATAAGGGTTTGATAAGGTCATTAATCCATCAATCAAAACTGACAGAAGGTACCTACAATCGTCTCTCATAACTATCTGGCATTACCAACGCTGCCAAACTTTTATTATCCTTTTAAAAAATACACAACTCAACGTTAATGCATTTTGTACAATTATAGTGCCTATTGCACTATAGGTATTTGTGTATATATATATATATATATATATATATATATATATATATATATATATATATATATATATATATATATATCCATCCATCCATCGTCTTCCGCTTATCCGGGGTCAGGTTGTGGGGGTAGCAGCTTCAGTAGGGAGGCCCAGACTTAGTTCTCTCCAGCCACTTGGGCCAGCTCCTCCGGGGGAATCCCAAGGCTTTCCCAGGCCAGCCGAGAAACATAGTCCCTCCAGCATATCCTGGGACTTTCCCTGGGCCTCCTCCTGGTGGGACGTGCCCGGAACACCTCACCAGGGAGGCGTCCAGGAGGCATCCTAAACAGATGCCAGAGCCACCTCAACTGGCTCCTCTCGACTTGGAGGAGCAGCGGCTCTACTCTGAGTCCTCACTGGATGACTGAGCTCCTCACCCTATCTCTAATGGAGAGCCCAGACACACTACAGAGAAAACTTATTTCTGCCGCTTGTATCCGGGTGATAGATGAGGGTAGGAACGTAGATCGACCGATATATCGAGAGCTTCGCCTTTTGGCCCAGCTCTCTCTTCACCACAATGGATCGGTACAGTGTCTGCTTCACAGCAGACGCTGCACCATTCATCCTGTCAATCTCCCGCTCCATCTTCCCCTCATTCGTGAACAAGACCCCAAGATACGTAAACTCCTCCACTAGGGGTAGCACATCCTCCCCAACCTGGAGAAGGCATTCTACCCTTTTCCAGCTCAAGATCATGGTCTCAGATTTGGAGGCACCGATTCTCATCCAGGCCACTTCGCACTCGGCTGCAAATCGCTCTATTGAGAGCTGTAGATCACGCCCTGATGAAGCCAGTAGGACCACGTAATGCGTGAATAGCAGAGACGCAATCCTAAGGCCACCAAAACTGATCCCCTCAACACCTTGGCTGCGCCTAGAAATTCTGTCTATAAAAGTTATGAACACAATCGGTGACAAAGGGCAACCTTTGCGGAGTCCAACTTTCACCGGAAACGAGTCTGACTTACTGCTGGCTATGCAGACCAGACTCCGACACCATACAGAGACCTAACAACCCTTATTAAAAGGCCCGGTACTCCATACTCCCAGAGTACCCCACACAGGACCCCATGAGGGACACGGTCGAATGCCTTCTCCAGATCCACAAAACACATGTAGACTGGTTGGGCAAAGGCCCATGCACCCTCCAGGATCCTGCTGAGTGTGTAGCGCTGATCCAGTGTTCCACGGCCAGGACGAAAACCACACTGCTCTTCCTGAATCTGAGATTCGACTATCCGATGGACCCTCCTTTCCAGAACCCCAGAATGGACTTTTACCAGGGAGGCTTAAGAGTGTTATTCCTCTGTGGTTAGAACACACCCTCAAGTCCCATTTTTTAAATAGGGGGACCATCACCCCAGTTTGCCAATCCAGGGGAACTGCCCCCGATGTCCACGCAATGCTGCAGAGCTGCGTTAACCAAGACATCCAGAGCCTTAAGGTACTCAGGGCGAATATCATCCACCCCCGGAGCCTTGGCACCGAGGAGCTTTTTAACAACCTTGGCGACCTCAGCACCAGAGATGGGAGAGCCGAGTCCCCAGGCTCTGCTTCTGCAAAGGAAGACATGTTGGTGGGTCTAAGGAGGTCTTCAAAGTATTCCGCCCACCGACGTCCCAAGTCGAGGTCAGAAGCACACCATCCCACTATAAACAGTGTTGGTACTGCACTGCTTCCCCCTCCTGAGATGCTGGATAGTGGACCAGAATCGCTTCGAAGCCATATGGAAGTCTTTCTCCATGGCCTCTCCAAACTGTTCCCACGCCCAAGTTTTTGCCTCGGCGACCAGCCAAGCCGCCTGCCGCTTTGAGTGCCAGTACACATCAGCTGTTTCCGGAGTCCCACAGGCCAATAAAGCCCAATAGGACTCCTTCTTCAGCTTGATGGCTTCCCACACCGCTGGTGTCTACCAGCGTATTCGAGGGTTGCCGTTGCGACATGCACCGACAACCTTGCGGCCACAGCTCCGACTAGCCGCCTCAACAATAGAGGCGCGGAACATGGTCCACTCAGACTCAATGTCCCTCGCCTCCCTCAAGACGTGGTCAAAGCTCTCCCGGAGGTGGGAGTTAAAGCTCCGTCTAATGGGGGACTCTGCCAGATGCCAGGTACCCTAACCCTCACAATACATTTGGGCCTGCCAGGTCTGACCAGCTTCCTCCCCCACCATCAGAGCCAGCTCATCACCAGCTAGTGGTCGGTGGAGAGCTCCGCCCCTCTCTTCACCCCAGTGTCCAAGACATGCGGCCGCAGGTCAGATGAAATGACAACAAAGTCGATCATTGAACTATGGCCTAGGGTTTCCTGGTGCCAAGAGCGCATATGGACATCCTTATGCTTGAACATGGTGTTCGTGATGGACAATCCATGAAAAGCACAGAAGTCCAACAACAGAACACCACTTGAGTTCAGATAAGGTGGGCCATTCCTCCCAACCACGCCTCTCCAGGTCTCACTGTCATTGCCCATGTGAGCGTTGAAGTCCGCCAGAAGAACGAGGGAGTCCCTAGGAGGGGCACTCTCCAGTACCCCCTCCAAGGACTCCAGAAAGGATGGGTAATCCGAGCTGCTGTTTGGCGCATACGCACAAAAAACAGTCAGAACCCACATGAAACATGTCAGAACTGTCCACTAGGTGGCTGGCTACAGATGTTCACATACAAAAAAGAAAGAAAAAAAGACAAAAAAGTGAAAACAAAAAATAATCCACTAGGTGGCTGTACATTGTTAATATAAGCCTCCAGAGAGAGTACAAGGTATATAAAATGACTGTTACCAGTTAAGCCTAAGCAAATGCATACAGAAAAAAGATGATCACAAAAAAGGACTGAAATCTATTTCTTCATTCAACCCTGGGTAAACTGTGGCCTGTAAATTGTATATGTAGAATGTTTCTCTTTGTAAAAGTAATTTTAATCGGTCACCACCCCGAATGTTACTTTTAATTGTTTCTAAACCCTCTACCATGAGGCCTTCTGGATTGCAGTTATGCACATTTTGGAAGTGTTTTGCCATAGGATAATTTAAGTTAGCTTTTCTAATGCCGTTTTTGTGCTCACATACTCTGTCTTTAAGGAGTCTCTTGGTTCGACCAATGTAAAAGCATCCACATTTGCATGATAGCCTACATACCACAAAAGTAGTATTGCAATTAATGAATGTTTTTATACTATGCATCTTGTTTGTCTTGAAATCACAAAATTGTTTGCATTCTTTAATGTTGGCACAATGATTGCAAGATCCACATCTGTAGGTACCTTTTAACTGTCTATGAAGCCAAGTAACCTGTTTTTTAGCAGGGAGATGACTTGGTACTAGCCTATCACGTAGTGTGGAAGCTCTCCTAAAGCTGATTTTTGGTGGTGCAGAAAACACTTCTCTGAGTACCAGGCCACTCTCGATGAGATTCCAATTTAAGTGTATTATCCTTATTATGGGATTAGCTAAAGAGCTATATTTTGTAACAAAATAAGCCTGGTTTTTTTCTTCAGAGGTCCGCCTTTTCTTTTTTTGGAGTAACTCTGATCTAGAAATGGATTGTGCTTTCCTATAGGCATTTTGTATAGTTTCTGTGTGGTAGCCCCTGTGTAAAAATCGGTTAGACGTTATATTTGCTTGCACTTCATATTCATTATCAGTATCACAAATTCGTCTAAGACGTTGGAACTGACCAAAAGGTATATTATTTTTAAGCCAATTTGGATGGAAGCTATCTGCTTTCAACATGGTGTTCCTATCTGTAGTTTTACGATATACAGTAGTATGGAGCTTACCATCATTACCACTAGAGATGGTTAGATCTAAAAAAATTGATGGTAGTTTTGGAATATTCCATACACAATTTTACATTTCTGTTATTGTTGTTCAGATGATCATAAAACAGCGACAGTTCTTCATAAGAACCACCCCATATCAAAAAAATATCATCGATATACCTCCCCCACCATTTTATCTTGTCACTGTATTCGTTTCAATAGACAAAATCCCTCACCCATAAACCTAAAAACAGGTTAGCATAATTAGGGCAAAGCACGCACCCATTGCTGTACCCCGAACCTGAATGTATAAAAGGTCTTGGAAAAGGAAAACATTGTTTATTAGTGTCCATTCGGTGAGCTGGATAATAAATTCAGAGGGAGGCAAAGAATCTGTAGGCCTATTCTTCAGAAAATGCTGTAGGGCTTTAAGTCCATCGTCATGACCAATATTAGTGTAAATAGACTCCACATCTAACGTGACTAAGAAACAGTTGTCTGGAACATTCAAATCACTTAAAACCTTCAACACATGAGTAGTATCTTGTATGTAGGAAGGAAGCTGTTGGGCCAGCGGCTTGATGTGAAAGTCTATAAATTGCGAGGCTGGCTCTGTAAGAGATCCATTGGACGATATGATAGGTCTGCCAGGAGGAGATACAGGAGTCTTGTGAACCTTAGGGAGCATGTAGAAGGTGGGTATTCTCGGATGTTGACATAAAAGGAAACTATGTTCCTTTTTTGAAATCCACCCAATGTCCTTAGCTGTGAGCAACAGTTCTTTCAAGCTCTCTTTTGTATTGTCAATTGGATTGGATAACAGCCGTTGATAACAGTCTTGATTGTTCAATTGCCGTAAGGCTTCTTCAACATATTTGTCTTTGTCCAATATCACGACAGCTCCCGCTTTGTCTGCTGGTTTGATAATTATGGATTCATTCTTGGCCAAGTAATCTATGGCCAGTTTTTGGTCAAATTTTCTCTGATTTTTTGGTTAGATGTTTGAAACTGTCTCTCAATGTCAAAGTCCACCTTTTTTGTAAAAGCAGTTAACGTCACATTTGAAACTGGAGGCATAAAGTGTGATTTAGGTCTAAAGGGAGATCTTTTAGCTGTGTTTTCATTTAGCTGATTGTATTGGTGATACCAAACTTTAAGATGAAGACTGCGGTAAAATCTAAATAGATCCACCTTGGTATCAAACTCATTTGTATGGTAAGTGGGAGAAAAAGAAAGTCCCTTAGACAACACACTAACATAGTCAGAGTCTAGAGAAGTTTTTGATAGATTGATTACCATCTGTTCTTGTTCCCTGACAAAGACAATTGTTGTTGTCTTTGTCCTTGAATGTTTTCTGCCTCTCCTTGTTTTCTTCTTTTTAAGTTGGATTTTTTTCTGTTTGGGTCTTTCGTCTAAAAAATCCGATGTGGTAGAAGCAGCTGATGAAGACATGCTGGAGATAGATTTATCACCGCTGGTAGTGAAATTGAAGGACACAGATCTCTGTCTTTGTCGGTCTCTGTGATTTGATCTTGTCCACTTGTAGACTCTGTCATCTTTATAGTCATTTTCATCTCTCTTAAATTTAATAATTGTCTGTTGTCTGACCCAATCTGTAAATTTATCAAGGTCCTGTTTCAATTTGTTTTCAAATGGCAATTTTAAGTCATCATTACTCATTCCAGAGATTTGTGCTTTTATCTCATTGTGTCATGAGTCAGAAACAGAGGACCCTGAATTCAGCCAGACAAGCAAAGGTTGAAATAAAAAGGTGATTTATTAACAAAGCAAAATACCAAAAGAGGGCACCAAGCCAAAAAGCAAAGAGGCAGTGTCCAAAAAACGTAAACAGTCCACAGCCAACAACCTAAAATAAACTGGACAGAAGTCAGGCTGGTCTAAAAAAACAAAGTGAGCAGAACAGGTCAAATAATTAAGGCAAAAACTAACAGAATCATGTAGGGTTTCAGGCAGACAGGCAAAACAGAAAAACTGGCAGGATCTGACTTACCCCAGGCAGGGAAAAACACACACAATGATCGGGCAGAGTGCAAGGAACAGAGGCAGGCATAAGTAGGGGAGTGAGCAGGTGAATGGAATCAAACTAATTAGACTAGGAGGAGCTGATCAGGGAAGTGGCTGGAGGTGGAACTGAACTACTGACATGTGAAAACAGGTTAAACTAAAAAACAGCTCAAGAACCAATCTGAAACACAAAATAAAGACCCAACCTAAGATGGAACTCAAACCAAGACTGAAACAGGACACAGGCTAAAATAGAAAACAAGAACCTAAAAACAGAAATTAAAACTAAGGCAGGAATTCAAACTATGACACATTGAGTTTTTTTGTGCCACTTCTATTTCTTTCTTACTGTGCTCAATAATCAACAGGATCAGATCTAGTGAACATTTGTTCAAAATGGTTTCCCACTTTGATCTAAACTCAGCGTCATCTATACCAAATGAGGGGAATTTTTTTATTCTAAGGCCTCTAGGAATGCGGCCTTCACGCCAGTAATCAGACAGGTTAACAATACTCCAATGAAGCTTAATCTCTTTTTCTGCCACTTTTTTCAGTTCAAAATATTTCTTACTTAAATCTGGCGCAGCTTCTGGAGGATTGATTGTACCATCAATCAAAGACTGAGTTACAATGATGCTGTTGGCTTGCTCATTTGAGTACGAGAATGCTGCATTGTGTCTTCCATTCTCCATCTTGAGCTTGTACGACTTCACAATGCCCTCTGGATCAGAGCAGAGCAACTCCAGAAAAGCACGTCCCTAGTGCTTGGTATCTTAAAAAGACAAAAAAGGGGCAAAAGAGTCCAGGGTGCTCAGGAAGTTTTCAATTAGAAGTTTAAAGGTGCTCTTTGGGTTCGGGAATCCAGTAGAAAATAGAAAAAAGGAGGTCTAAGGCACTCTTCTTCAAAAATATAAAAAGCTTTTATTTAACTGGCTAATTCATAATAGAACGTTCTATTATGAATTAGCCAGTTAAATAAAGGCTTTTTATATTTTTGAAGAAGAGTACCTTGGACGTCCTTTTTTCTATTTTCTACAGACGCGGATATTCTGAAAGCATCGACTCTTCTGCACAACGCCATCAGCATTTTAATAGAGTTAAACGCAGTTTAACTCTATTAAACTGTTAGTTATACCTGATGTTAATTATACCTGATATATATATATATATATATATATATATATATATATATATATATATATATATATATATATATATAAATAACCCCTCCCATCCCCCCCAGCAAGCGATGACCGGTCCGCAGTGATAAAAAGGTTGGGCACCACTGATATAAATGAATGAATGAATGATGATGAAATTTAATATGTTTTGTGGCAATTTGTATTCAGAAGATTTAATAAAAGAGGGAAGTATTTTATGTATTGTTTATTTATTTTGTATTGATACATAACCTCACTGTATTTGTTTCTAATATTCACTATAACATGATAGCGTGACGTTAGGTTATCCTGAGCTAACTTTTTAGTTATGCTGCTATAGGCTTAGACTGCTGGAGGTCTTCAAGATCTGTTTTTTTCACAGCTGAGTTCTCCTGAGTTCTACGGTTCCCCAATTGTGCATTGCTTGGTGTTTAAAACTTTTAACTTTTTATTCTGTCTTTTTTTCTCTTTTTAGTACATACACTAGGTCTAGCATTATGTTAACTTTGACACCATCCAGGGGGGCAGATCATCTGCCATTCCCATATAACATAGTAAGGAGTCCTGGGTAAGTGTGTTCTTCTGTGCTTTTTTTGTGTCTGTCCTAAGTTCTCTAAGGGTTTAGTTCAAATCTAGGATTTAGTTTACGGCCCTAGTTTACGGTCGCTCCTACTTTTATACAACGGCACTTGTTACTGGATCGGTAAATCTTCAGAAACTCAAAAGTTCCTAAGGGTGTTGTTTTATGTTTGGGCTAGAGGCAACCTTTAAAGACCTCCTAAATAATTTTAGAACCATGCACCTTGTCTGTTTTACCACCATTGAAGAACTCAAATAACTGTTGACTCAATAAGTGAATGTCCACAACTTCTAAAAACATGTTATATGCTTCTTCAATTAGTATGCTTTAGCAGGGAATTAGCAACAGCATTAAGCAATTTAACAAGTTACTAATTAAATTTTAATCAACTTCCTAAGTCTTATCTAAGGCTGCATACTAATGTGTTCAGGAGAGGCTTTTAAATTTAGAGGAGCAGACTGACCCGAACCACAGATGGAATCCCAAAGTGTCTTTGATTTCTGGACGAAAGAGTTGTTCAAACGAAAAACTTATCTCCTCTTGATGGCAACCCTGATGTCCCATTAATGTCCCACTCACAAAGACTCACACCTTGAGCCTTCAGAACTGACACCCCGTGGGTGCGACTCCCATCTCTGGAACATTCGGGTTGGTTTCATCGACCAGTTCAAAACCACAGCAATATTTCTTGACAGACTTGCAGAACGTTGGCCCTCAATTGTGGAAAAACACGAAAAAGTGGGAAAAGGCTCAGTCTTGGTGGTTCTTAGAGACAGAGGCACAGAGTTCTTCCCTTGGCTCGTTGATGTTCTTTTCCATCTTGGGTCTTCTTTCTTCTGCTCTGTGTTGCGTGTCTTCTGAGATAAGACTGAGGATCGACTACCCAAATCACCTTTCTTTTATGTGTTGAGAGAACCGTTGGGAAGTTGCAAAACTTTGAACCATCCCCTTTACTGAACAACGCACAAAGTCCCTTATCACCTTTACTCCAGACAGCTGGTCAGCTGAACCAAACTGTCCTGTTGCTCTTCTTGTGAGCCACAGACGGGCTACTTCCTCTTTCTTCGCGGCAGATTTCCTGTAGACAGCATCTGCTCTCTCAGGACAACTCCTATATTGCGCCATATCCTCTCAACTGACCATGTTCAAATTTATTTTCTCCTCAGACTGTCTGACACGTCTACTGCATTAAAATAATCATTATTTCACTCATTTAATACATGGGTGTTTGATCCTTTTAAGAAAGAAAAACAATCAGTCAAGACGTACAATTCAATAAAGAGAAAACAATTTAAACATACAATTACAGAGCTCTTTATGTTGTCTGTTTATGTAATACATTTAATGTCCAAATCTCTTAATTTGTGAATAACAGGGAATATGGTTGAGCTCACCACACCACCGATTTTAGAGGTATTTTGACTATATATATATATATATATATATATATATATATATATATACAGTATATTAGCGCTGTCAGTTTTAACGATATAACTTTGTAATTGTAAGGAGTAATTGTTTACACATTGTGTAAGCATCAGGGCATTATGATTAACGATTTATCCATTATTGGCCAGAGTTTAACATTTTATGGCACCAAGATGTTTTCATTCCAATTTTGAAAAGTGCTTGAAAATAAAAAATATTTTTTGTACAAGCATGTGTTTTACTAATTTCATTTATTGCAAAATATCAACAGAAACAGGGAGTAGCACGAACAAAGGAGTACACAAGATGACCCGACAGCGGGGAAACAAACCAAGGGAACTTAAATACATGCTGGGGATAATCATCAACAGGTGAGTCTAATTAACTAAAACTAGTCCACGGCTCAGGGATCCTGACACCACCCCCCCTTAAGGGCGGATCCCAGACGCCCACTAGAGTCCAAGAAAAGAAAGCAGCCAGGGCGGGCAGAGGGGGGTCTTGGAAGGAGGGGAAAAAAGTCAGAAGTTCAGGAGACTGGACTGCTTAAGAGCGGCGGCTTGAGAGCGGCGGCTTGAGAGCGGCATCTGGGGAGCTTGAGCAAGTGAGCTCAGGCGTAGGAGGGTACGAGCGGGAGAGCTTGGGCGCAGGAGGGCTCAAGCGGGAGAACTCGGGTGCAGGAGGGCTCGAGCGGGAGAACCGGTGGCTCAGCCGGCGGCTTAGGTGCGCTGGTTTGTAGGGCGGCGGTGCTGGGGCGTGCACAGCCACACAGGCTTGGGCCCTGGCGTGCGCTGCTTTTGCATCGGCTGGAGCCGGAGTGGCTGCTGTCAGATAGTACTGAACAGCTGAGACCAAGTGGGGAGTTGGCATCGGTGGCTGACCCTCGCCGGGAGCTTACGGGGCATCTGCCCAGATCGCCGCAGCAGCCCTCTCAAACTGTCTCTGGAGACTCTCCAACTGAGCCAACACCTCCCGCCAGGTTGTCTGGTCCCCTCGTGGTTGGGTCATTTCTGTCATGTTTGGTGGTGACGAAGACCTAGGCGGCAACGAGGTGGAGGCAGAAGCGTGGCGAAAAAAGGGAGACTTTAATCAAAAAGAGGAAGCAGGAGTGAACGCAGGAGCAAAACGCAGAACACAGGGCAACACAGGAGTGACAGGAACACAGGAGAAACAGGGAGTAACAAGAACACAGGAGTACACAGGATGACCCGACAACGGGGAAACAAACCAAGAAAACTTAAATACGTTCTGGCGATAATCATCGACAGGTAAGTCTAAAACTAGTCCACAGCTCAGGGATCCTGACAAAAAATATGTCTAAAAGACATCTAAACCATTAATACAAGATGTAGATTAAGGTCATGAATAAAAAATATTTGCTTTCAACATCAAGTCTACATGGTACAAATAAATAAACTCTAAGATTATTTTGTATCTGAAAATAATACCAAGATTTGGGGGTTTACCAGGCTCCAAAAAAATTAAATCTGAGCTTAAATGTACAAAATGTTTTAAGCCCTCAAGTTAGTAAAATATTTACTGATCGGTGCTTTAGGGTTTAGTAGAAAATAAAACAATGAAAATAATGACGATGTTATTCTGCTCTATCGTTTATTACATAATGCAGTTCCAATTATGTTTTATTTCGTTTTGAAGTCAGATTTTATTACATTATTACATATTGTGGCATTTTTACTGTCAGGGTTCTCTGTTTGGCCGGTGCTCTAACTCTGCTTCACAGGTGGTTCTAGTTTGCTGGGGGGCGTGGCCCACACCTGCGGCTCGTTTGGAGCGCTGTTTACTGCCATCTTAAGGAAGGCACAGACAGATGGAAGACGCCAGAGCCTTACCCAGTCGTGGTACGACGTGGCCTCTGAACTGATCCTGCAAACCTGAACTTAGGAGTTTTTCGTATCTTTGGAACCTGACTAATTTTGGATCTCCTGCCTTTCTTGTAGTTTTGTGTTTGGATAACTCACCTGCCTTGACGTCTCGCTCGACGAACCAGCTTCCAAGAATCCCCGAAGCTCAGATGTTGCTCTGGCATTCCCCCTCATACTCTCTGGATGTTACCCAGCTGGGCTCGAGGTTCCCTTCCCTGGATTCTGCTGGTTCCCTCTGATCTCTGGTCAAACTGTCTGTCTCCCCTGTCTGTCGTGGCTCGCTCTGGATCCCTCACCGCCTTGCCATCAGTCCGCCCTCCAGCTGCTAACCACCGGCTATCCTCATGAGCACTCGGCCTCAGAGTTTCCCTCACCTTCCCCTCCTAGGTTAGGTTCGCTCAACTAAATGGTAAGCGGCTCGGCTTCTGGGAATTTCTATCTGGTTTAGTCTTTCGTAAACACTCTCCACCTCTTCCCACTGTTCCTCCGGCATTGACGTTCAGACCTCGATGGATCTCCACACCCGCACGATCCCTGTACCTGAATCATTTAATAAACATCTTTAAACTGCACTCTCTCTTCCGTATTGTGTCTGCATGTGGGCAAAACATATAAAAACTATGACAATTACATAATGCGCCAATACAAGGTACAATTATATTTTTTTGGGTTATATTTTATTCATATATTATTAGTCATGAGCAGCCACATGTCCTAGTCTTTTAAAACATTTCCAGTCTGTTTGTTCAACATTTTAGTTGCTTGTTTATCTTAAATAAACGACCATAAATAAAATCCATGCAGCTCTTTTACTGTATTATCTCTCTGTGCTTTTATCCCATTTTCCCTTGTAGCAGGCTTCAATGCAGAACCCTCTAATTTCTTTCATCGTACATATCATCTTCCTCCCAACCCCCCAACTTCCCGCTGGGCTTTTCAGTTGGCAGGGGAAGCTGTCACCTTTAAACACACGAGTCCAACCTGAAAACTATAAAGCAACTCTTTCAACAAGATCCCCGCCCTCCACAGCTCCAACCTCACCATTCTATCCATTACCAGTAATGCCCCCACTCTTTTGTGCCCCCTCTTGTCAAAAAGCATCACTACTGTTCTGTTTATGCCTGGTTGGAATCACCTGCTTTCTCTAAATTTACAAGTTTAAGAGATAAACTCAATAACAGTTTTCTGTGGAAACAACTTACTTGGAAAGCATGCGATGGGTTTACATGCCTGTCTCAACCCCCCCTCCCCCCACCCGAGTTTGTGTACAAAATGGGGAGAAATACAGGCTATAATAAAAACAATAAATACATAATGAGGACAAGATGTTTGAAGCACCGTCTTCAGATCTGAGAGTGCACCTCTAAATTTATTCCAGGCTTTAGGTGTGTCTGCTGATGATGTTGATCTCAATCCCCCATCCCCTACTCTTTCTGCCTTGCACCTCATTTCTCTCTCAGAGCTGTCAGTTTTACTTCCAATTAACGTATATCTGTTCCAGTCCAGTGATTCAACACAAGCACTGCTGCTGCTCCCAACTCTACTTTTCAAACTTTCTGCTGTTGCTATGGTGTCTGTCTTCTTCCTGCATAAAGCTGACTGTATTTCACCTGTCTCAGGCAGATCAAATGTTTTTCATTTTCATTTCAAATGCGAATACTTTTAGTTATTTACGTTTTTATTCAGTTTTGTAATTGTGCTACTTTGTAGGGAGATAAATTATTTTTTATCTATTTAACATGAACAATTTCTCTGAACTGTACATATAGCACAACTTTAGCTGTTAAAGACATACACAGGAAAGACAAACAATCTTAAATCCTTAGCTGAAAACAACCCCATGTATGCAGGTTTGATCTACATAGTTGGGTAACAATGTGCTGTGGTAAAGTGACTTTATTACATATGCCTAATACTTTTTTGGAACAGTTTGGCATTATTTCTGGCTAAACTTTTCATTTCTAAGTTTAGTTAAGATTACATAAATTAGTAAGTAAATAATACTTTTAAATGTATATACCACCTTTTAAGACATAGATCAAAGTGGTGTACAGAATAAAAACAAACTTTAAACACCAGTACATTGAAAAAGATAATCAAAATACATTTTAAAAAGATGTCATTTTATTTATATTTTAAAAAGTTCAACAGATTCCATGCCATCAAACTAAAGGGGAGAAGGTTCCAGAGTTCTGGAGAAACCGCCAAGAAGGTCCTGGCATTTACCATTATTTTTAAACCTTGTGCGTTGCTCAACCACCAGGCCTTGGTCACATAGCCTTAGGGAATTGATTAGGGATATACAGATATAAAACGTCTGAGATATATGCTGGTGCTTGACCCTTCAATGCCCAATAAGTGACAAATAATATGTTCAAGTGTACTCTGGAGTGGATGGGTTGCCAATAAAGCTGAGCGAATAATGGCATGTCATGAGAAAATTCTGTGATTTGGTAAGAACTCTGGCAGCAACATTGTGTTCAACCTGCATATGGTCAGTGATGCTTTGTGTATTTACTTACTTAAACTAATCCTGATTTTCGAAAACAAATTAATTAATAACAATTTCCACTTCTGTTCGGCAGATAATACTGCTTAGCTTAGTAATATTCCATAAGTGATAAAGACATGAGTGAACAGAGAATAAATATGATAATCCAAATTAAAACCAGACTAAAACCAGTAAAATCAAAGTCAAAATGTACCCAAAAGCTCCTGAGGGCAGACAAAAGAGAACCTGCCCATCAGGGCAGAGCTACTGATGTCAGTTTTTTTGGGTGATGTCACTATATCTTTTCAGTGGTTCTGTCCTTGGGCAAGACACTTCACCCAAATTGCCTGGTGGTGGTGGTGGTGGTCAGAAGGCTCGGTGGCAACAATATATAGCAGCCTTGTCTCTGTCAGTCTGCCCCAGGAGAGCTGTGGCTACCAACATAGTTCACCACTGTCAGGGTGTGAATGTGTGTATGAATGGGTGAATGACTGAATGTAGTGTAACGCACGTTGGGGTTGTCGGACTAATAAAAGCGCTATACAAGTTCAAGCCATATACCATTTTGAGCAAATGCCAATACCGATTAAAAATTCAAATGTAGTACATCTGTTAAACTTGACAAGGTTGTCAGACAGACAGTTTCAGATGCAAAATGACCGGATCAAGTAGACAGCACTACAAGAGAGCCGTGTATAGAACAATTCACGCGTGACGTCACAAGCAACATCAGGGTCACGCTGGTAGGCGAAAACAGTACTGTTTTCGCCTACCAGCGTGACAAAACGGGTGATTTGGAGTGTACTTTTAGTTAGTTTATTTTTGGAATCTAAACAATGCCTACGACTTGTGCTCCCGATTGCACACAGAGGCATTCCAAATCGTCGGATGTACGTTTCTTTCATTTACTGAAGGACGAAGAAAGAAGAAAGAAATGGATCATTTCAATGAAAAGGGTGCAGGCAGACAATCCCAATCAACTGTGGGAGCCGTCATACCACGACAGAATTTGCACGTCATCTCCGGTAAATACAACTTAATTTTGCTCTAGTCATTATTCTACTTAAATAATTATCTAAATAAAAATTAGGATATATACTTAAGTCAAGACGTAAACGTTTGTTTCGTAATAATATACGTATATGTACAATGTATGCAAACCCTCTGGCATGAGTCTGTGAAAAGGATTGATAAGACAATATATCCAGTAACGGAATATTTTATTGAATTGTTGATTTAGAGCTACTTTACAGTGACTACTCTAAAAATATTTAGATCTGAGATTTATACTGTAGTTGGCCCGATGGGATGGGGATACCTTGGCTTTCACAAAGCATACAGTCGTGTCCTTCTCCAGTATGTTACACAAACATGTCTGAACATGTCCCGATATGAAATAGTTGTAGCTGTCAAGTGATTTCATGGCTTTCATGCTCTCTCGTGTGTACTGGCCTGGCGTGTTGATAAGGTAGCTATACAGCTATGGAGCGAGTCTGTGAAATGCTGGCCAAGTGTTCCATACGGCGACTTATACAAGTCGCCGTACGGAACACTTGGCCAGCATTTCACAGACTCGCTCCATCCCTTCAGGCTTTTGCTGTATGGATTTGGCAATCTGATACCATCAACCATCAACTTACTCTTATAACAATCTTGTTATAATAGTAAGTTGATGTCCTGTTAAGTGCGCATGCGTGAAAAACCCGAATCAAAACAATAACAATGAATTGGTCTATAAGGGTGTAAAAGTTAGTGCCCATTCTCAGCGGTTGTATGCCTCTACATCCTGTCCTCTCCTTTTACCCCAGAGAAGCAGTCACACATTGTGTTATGTTTTTTAAGGCTCTTATCCACATGTAGAGAACAAACAGGAGAACAGGAGCAGATTTTACACAGTTTATTTAAGAGGGAAGGGGATGACGGTGACTGAGATCTGAGCCGGACGGACCTCTTTGCAGGACTCGGAGAGCTGCAGATAGATAAAGGAGAGGTCAGAAGCCAGCGTAGGTGACAGATCCTAAGTATGCAGCAACGCTTACCACTCAGGGAGAGAGAACCGTCAGGGAGGTGGCAGAGAGTGGTCCAGGGAGAGTGAGTGGCCGGGGGTGATGCCACGACAGGCCGGCAGAGCAAGCGGCTGAAAGACAGGACGACGGGCCAGCGGATGGTGGAAGTCACACGGAGTGGCTTGGAGGCAGAGCGGTCTAGCTGCCAGCTGACAGACTGGAGACGATCTTAGAAAGACCAGGAGCTGAGCTCAGAAAATGTAGGAAGCAGCAAAGTGGGATTCACAGCGCAAGGCAACCTGAGGCACAGTGAACAAAGCGTTAGGACGACGAACGAGATTAGATCTGTCAAGAGACAGTGGCCAATATGGTGTACCACACAAGGTTAACACTCTGGCATCGATCAGCTGAATGCCTTCTGCTTAAATACTCCACCACCGCCCCGTGGAATGAGTAACATTCTCCTGTCAACTGAAGCCACCTGCGGGAGAAGGGAGAGAGAAAAGGTTGCAACAGCCTGTCAGGCGCTGCTGGCTGGACCCTGACACATTGAACAACTTCTTTTGTAGAAAATGACTCTCGAAAAAGAAACTTTAACACTTTCAATCTAAACAAGCCCAAGTATTGAGGCTCTGTTAAAGGTATCAACACAGGAGAAAGGATTGAGGAAGAACAAGCACAGAATGTTGGTCACATGAGTCTTAAAGAAGCCAATCTCCTCTTTCATCATGAGTAGAAAACTGGTCACCACTTGGGTATTACCTACCAGACTGTGGAATAGCATAGAGTCCAAGTGTATCCAAGTGTTCATGCTGCCCAAGATAACTTAACGTTTCCTTTATCAGCCCCATTGCCCATATATATGTAATGGGTATTGGATATACAGATGAAATTCTATACGACAAAATAAATAGCACTTACTACGCTATTTGTTTGATGTTGACCACCCCTTTCAGGCAATTATGTTACATTAAATGTCAGTAATTTGTGTTGTCAGTTTGTCTGTTGTACTTTTCAGTTTGTAAGTTATGTCAGTGTGTTTGTTAGTTGTTTTGTATGACGACATGACATGGCTAGCTTTATTTTCTGTGAACCACCAGAGAAGGCTGTTAAGAAATTTAATAATTAATTTTGACTGCTCTCTGTATTTATTTTCCTAATTTTTTCATTTGCAAAAGAAAGACCAAATTGTATTAAATTCATTTTAAAGATGTATTATCAAAACCACTATATGATCACGTCACAAAAAGATTATTGCAGTGTCAAAACTCACTGCAATAAGAATTTGTAAATGACACAGCCTGTTTAGCGCTCTGCTGTGTACACAGAGTGACTAGTGGACCAGTAGGGAAGCTTACTGCGCTATTCGTGTGTTGTTGACCACCCCTTACAGTAAATGGCATAAAATCCAGCCAACCGGCCTCCACATTTGCATGAAGGGACGGGGTATAAGAAGCTGTCACATACAGTATATGTATGCCACATATGTGATGTACAAAACACCTGTGAAATATCTCTTATTTCCCCAATAACTGCTTTCAACAGTTCCAACAACGTGTAGCTTCATGCAATATCTAACACAGGTTAATATCATAATAACCTGTGTTAGTAATTTTTAATTGATAATTCTTTTTATGAAAGTTGATGCCTCAGGCACAGATTTGGGAGCTTCTGATGAAATGTAGGCGATCGAGAACTACTTCAGTGAAACTGGCTTTGGTGATGAGAAGTGACATAGTTTGGAGAGAGCAGAACACCCTGGCATTTCATTGGTAGCTATCATACTTTCACCAGGATCTTGTGTGACTCCATTAAAAGCTATCTGTTTCAGATGATACATTAAATTGCACTTAGAAATTTAAACATACCTCGGTCACCACCAGTCTAGATAGTAAAAACAGATCAAAACAGAACTTAAATGTGACACAAACTGTAAACATCAGTATTTTAATTTGTAATTATGACTAACTATTCATTTTACTCTGTAACTGTTACATATTACAATTCTATTAATTTAGTAATTACATTGCATTTGGTCATTACATGTTACTATTTATTCCCCATCCATGACATTCATGTATTTAAAATACTCATTCATACAGTCAGTTTTCTGTGCCATTTGCCATTTTATTTTTTCCAGCTGTACCAAATTTAGTTGAAATCATGCATGTGCAGGGTTGGAATAGCATGGTTGAAATTTCTTAAGATAATCCCTCAAACAAGTTAGGCTTTTTGTTTTTTAGGAGGTCTCAGCAGTAGTTCAGACTCAACGTGTCCTTAAAATCTTTGAACGAACTCCTCAAGTAGGGGCCAAAAGAAGCAGTGGCACCAGATTAACACAATGTATAGCAGTTAAACACCCTTTCATAGAGATATGTACAAAACAAAGATGAGCAAGTAAGGTCAATGTGTTTTACATTTCCAATGCAAGACTTAAGACATTCACCATACTTTGTTTGAAGCCCTGACAGTAGTTTTCAGATTTTTGGAAATAACCTTCTTGGTGCAATTGAACATTACTCTTTTAACACTGTAATTAAGGTGATAAAACATTTTATTTCTGATGCAGGGTTTTTATTCATCTCTCATAAATGTGTTATTTAACATTACTTGCATCATCGGTTCAGTGAAGGCTTTTATTCTTTGTTTGTAAGGTCATTGGGCAGGTATGTTTGCTGCCTCCACACTCAGCCATTAGACAGGCTGCATCAGAGGTGAGTACTGTAATTTTACCTGTGCCTCTATTTGTGTGCACTCAGCAACAAAAAATTGGAGTTGGAACTCAATGATGTGATGTGCCTGCTGATGCCACATAGTTTCCTTGAAAACCATGATTGCCTGCTGTTTTTCTGAGATAGTCTGAAGCAGACACCATGTCAGTCTCAGATCTCCTACATTGTGCAGAAAACTACATCCTCATGTTTAAGCAGAATTTAACAGCATGTTTCAGCTTTTATTATTAACCTGGCAGGTATGAGCTTTAATTAGATTTTCCATGATGAAAAGATTCATACCGAAAATTAACTAAGCTCAAAAGGAGTCCTCTGCACTAACACATGGAAAAAGGCTAAACCAGGGGTCGGCAACCTTTACCACTCAAAGAGCCATTTGGACCCGTTTCGCACAGTAAAGAAAACACTGGGAGCCATAAAACCCTTTTGAAATTTTAAATTAAAATCACACTGCATATAACACATTTTTTTGCGACAGAATGGACCCGGAGCAGAACCAATGCATCTTTGCCTTTTTTTTTTTTTTTCGTACGAAGTACAAAACTTTTACTGTTGTTTTATGGAAATCATCAACTCTGCTAATGTCAGAGTTTTTATTTTGAATAAAGCTTGGTGCAAGTAAACGCATGTCATGGTTGGATTATTTGATTTTCATTCCATATAAACGGTACTTTCAGAATACTTTTCTTTTAATCCAAACACATTTTAATCACATCCGGGAAAGTTCCGCAAGTAAACGAGCTCCTGTCATTAACCAGCTAACAGCTGCATTAGACAAGCTATCAGACGTTCAGGCGGCACCTGAAGCTCGACTTCAGCTGCGCAGGACTCCGCTCACAGCCTCGAGCAAAGCGCTGTTCGCTTTTCCTCACTTTGAAAATGAACAAACGTCAGATATAGAAATGACTCTTACCCTGCTGTTTAGCTCTCTTCACCCTCATCAATGACTCCATGTTATTTTAGGTCCTGTGTCACCGTGGTCCCCTTGTCATTTGTAGAATTTACTACAAAAATATAGCATCTGAAAATGCTGCCTTCTCTGTGCTCACTGTGTTTATTTCGCTCTGCAGCCACTCAGCAAGTATTATTTCTTCTTCTTGAGTTTATTGGCAGTTGGCAAACATCTTTTCAGTGCGCATTACTGCCACCAACTGGTGAGGAGAGTTTGTCAGCCAGCATTGATGACTGCCTGCATGAGGTACAGAGCCCCGTGACATAATTGTTTTCAACAGCTGAGCCGCATCAGATGCATGAAAGAGCCGCATGCGGCTCCGGAGCCGCTGGTTGCCGACCCCTGGGCTAAACCTTTCTGGGTTTTTAAAATCAGAATAGAATCAATATTAGAACAGACAAACATTTATTATTTTTCTTGTCTTTGAAAAATATGTTCCTTGCTTCTTTTTCAGTCAACTCATTATAGTCACAACAAAATGTCTGGTTAGTTTACTTAACAATATCAGGATAAAGTCTTCACCAGTGTTGCCAAGTCTGCTTATTATGAGCAACTTTGGGCTTGTCTTTTTTTAAAGTCGCTTGAGTTGTGGGTTGCAGTTTCTTGGGCTTGTTCTTGAACATGAAGCTGCTTATTTTAGCTTGGCATTTTGAATTGCTTTACCTGAGACCTGCTTGCACTGCTGTTGCATTAGAGACGGCGTGAGACAGCTAAAATATCTGTCCACAGTGTGGCAAGTTTGGTTGTTTGCTTCTTCTGGGCATGTGTTCATAGAGGTGGTCACTTGTTTCTCTTGCAAGATTTGGCAACACTGGTGTTCACCCTTCTTGCCATTTTTCCTGTTTTGCTGCCTTATAGCTTGAAATTAAAATTTGGTAAAAACATACCTAAAACCTTTAACCTTTAACATGAGCTGGTTTTCAAATTCACCACCTTGATCATGGTGAATATGTTGGGGGAATCCAAATCTTAATGAATAATGCTGGTGAAGATTCTCTGTCATCCAGGTCATGGTCATTACAAAGTAAAGTAAAACAAAATAAAAAAATCAAAGGACTGGACTTTTTTCCGAAGTTTGAAGACGTTTTGCTTCGTATCCAGAAAGCTTTCTCTATTTAAAATGTCTGAAGTAGTGTGGAGTAGCAAGCTTTATAGTGCTGCCCAACAAAGGCCTTGAAATGGCTTAGGTAACATGCAAATTGAACCGAAACAGGTCCACCCCCTTAGTAATGGGGAGGTGTTAAGGTCGTTGTTGGCTTGCAAAATGAACCAAAACTGGTCCATGCCCCTGAAAAGGGGAGTCGTTAGGGTCGTTATTGGCTTTGATCACCCATTTGGGGGTGAGAATTGAGGTGATGATTGGCCAGAATCAACCCTATAGCTGTATTGTAAGTTTTTGAGAGTTGGGACCTAAGTCCTCCTCCTCTGTTTAAGGTTGTTTTTTCTCTCTTAACGTAGATGGCTTCCTTCATACCCCTTTCGAACCATCTGTCTTCTTTGTCCAAAATGTGAATATTTTGGTCCTCAAATGAGTGTCCTTTGTCCTTAAGGTGAGGGTGGACAGCTGAGTCTTGTCCTTAGGAGGTAATTCTCCTCTGTTGAGCCATGCGTCTGTGGAGAGGTTGTTTGGTTTCTCCAATATAAAGATCAGAACATTCCTCACTGCACTGAACTACATACACCACTCCACTCATCTTAGGTTTGGGGGTTTTGTCCTTGGAATGCACCAGCCTCTGTCTTAGGGTCCTGTTTGGTTTCAAATGCACTGGGACTTTGTGTTTGGAGAAAATCCTCTTGAGTTTTTCAGTGACTCCAGCAACATATGGGATGACTATGTTTTTGTGTTTATTCATTTCTCCCTGGATGCGATTTGCTGGGGGGGATGGGGGGGATTTACCCCCCCTCCCTCTGTTTGTGACGTCCCCCTCTGGTCATTCATGTTTTATCCCTGGGGGATACCCCCCCCCCCCACTGTTCTGAATAAGTAATAATATGTATTTTTTAAAATGTATATAAATTAGGGCTGTCAGTTTTAACGCGTTATTAACGCGTTATACCACAACGCCGACATTTTTTTTTGTCGGCATTAATTGCGTGTCAAAACACACACACCGTTCCCTAATGTTTTTTTTCCCGCCATGCTCTCCGGACTGTGTTTTTTTTATCCTCGGCGCTTTCCGTAGTTTCAAGAGCGCTAGAGACTGTAGCAAAACAGACCCGCGCTCACTGTTGCACAGACTGTTTATTTCATGCGATTTTGGGCTTGTTTTATTCTAAAGGCGCTTGCAAATTTCATTAGTCACGGGTTGCGTTTTTTTGCTCACGTTTCAGAAAGTGAAATCTCTTATTTGGGCTCTAAAATAAGTGACGATACAGCGGTTATTAAGAGACCTGCCTTCACTGGACACTTTGTATCCAGCTGAAATATCCCTCCGCTATAGGAGCCAACCGTTGTAAAGGCAGACAGAGCAATTCTGCAGTTTACGGCTGCAATAAGCGGTGATAACTGCTGAAAGTAGATTACTTAGTGCAGATCACCATTTTGAGCAGACATTGGTTCTGAAGATGAGTTTTTAACATGATGATAACATTGCAGAAACCCAACCCATAAACCGTACTTTAATGCTTATTAATTTGTTTTCTCTTTATTTGACAAACTAAGGCTGAATTACATTGCCAAACGAAGGACCTGGAGTTACTAAACAGTTGCTAAACAGTTCTCTTTCAAGGTAATAAGATCCTGCCCAGTTGCAAGCAAAGATTGGAATGACCTGGAAATTTAAAACCTTTTTCCAGGCTTAAACTGTATGAAAATGGATATAAACAGCAAGCAAAAATATTGTTGGTGTGAAAGCTCAGAATTAGATGTGTGAGAGAGAGTGAAAAAACAAACAATAAAACTTATGACTTTATTGAAATGTAACATTTTTATTAATTTACATGTATATGCCTAATACCATGTCAATCTTTGTTTAAGAGGCAAACAAATATATCAGCATGGTATTTATTTACAAATTTATTTACACATTGTGTAAACATCAGGGCGTCATGATTAGTCATTTAGCCATTATAGTCCAGAGTTTTAACATTTGGCACTAGGATCTCTTCATTCCAATTCTCACTAGTGCTTGAAAAATAAAATATATATTTTTTTGTACAAGCATGTATTTTATTAGTGTCATTTATTGCAAAATTGCATATTAAAACGCCCAAACAGACTTTTACACTTTCAGAAATAAAAGGATAAAACATGCGATTAATTTGCAATCAATCTCGAGTTAACTATCGACATTATGTGATTGATTCAAATTAAAAAAATTTAATCGTTTGACAGCCTTAATATAAATACATGTCTTGTGTCCTTCACATTTGTTAACTACATTTTTTGTTGTCTGTTTTTAAAGAGTATTAATACGTTTTCTGCTCGAAGCGGTTAAAGTAAAATAATACCCATTTCCGAGTCCAGACAGTAGATGGCGCAAGTTTAAAAACAATAGTCTAACCTACTGGATCTAGCTATTTACCTGAAAGAGCAGCTGCTAGCTAACCAAGTAATGAATGAGAACATGTGGCAGCATGAACGTCAACAAAGTATTTTGTCATATTTCAGCCCGAAAAATCAATAGAAAAGGTAAAGAGTAGATGACGGGACGAACAGCCATGGTAATGTTACAGGACAAACTTTGGTGGATGATGAAGATTTGCAGGCAGCGTCACCAGACAAGAAGCAGCAGCAGCCGATTTCTCCACCTTCCCGCCCAGGACAGGTTACATGCTGTCTCGAGCCAGACAGCATGCAGGCCACATAACCTTGTTGTTTTGTTCATTTATAAAACACTTGAAATGATCCCCCCCTCTGTTTTTTTGCAAATCGCACACTGATTTCACCATTATGTTCTGCAGAGTGTCTTTTGGATTTTCTTGCTAATTTCACAAAAGCCCAGTTAGGGTACCGACAGGCTTGGAGGGGGTCTTTGATGTGTTTTTGTTCTTTGTGCTTCCCTTCTGTAGGGACACGCTCGGCCCGGTGTTGAAAGATTCAGATGACAGAAAGTTTGTGCTCCAGTGGGTGGTGTGAGTCAAAAAGAATGCATAATAATTAAAACGTCTATCAGCGCTGACTTGGATGTTGTGGGCAAATCTTGAGAAATGATCAATCACAACCAATATGTACTCATACCCGCCTGAAGACTTGTCAACATGCAGAAAATCAAGAGACGCTAACTCAAAAGGCTGGGTTGTAACAATACTAGTTAGTGGCGCTGTAAAACGAGCTGAACCCAAAGGCCCAGAATTCGACCGGACAACACAGATGGCGTATTAACACAGTTTATTGGATGTTAAAGTGTTGCAGGTCACAGGGATCGTCAGCGTCCATGCGACCTGCAGCTGGTCAGAGTCGTGATGACAGAGGCAGGCAGGATGAACGAGGGGATAACCAGAGTACAGAGAACAGGTCAGGTAACAGGCAGGCAGGCATACAGGATACAGAAAAACGTTAGACTAAACTCACCAAAGGATTGTAATATTCTGGCACTAGTGACTGGTCTGAGGGCTGGTTATATAGTAGGAGATGCAAGTGTAACTGATGAGGATGGGCAGGATGAGGGGCGGAGCTGAACAGGTGTGTCAGATGATAACTAGACCAGCTTCGAGCCACATGGTGCTCAATATCATGCTGTATATACGGCCAAAAGAAACGTTCTCTGACCAATGAAGTGGTCCAGTCAACTCCTTGATGTCCCATGTTATCATGCAGGCCCTTTATAACAGTTGCCTTGTACTTTTCAGGCAAAACAAGTTGTGTTCGTCTTTTGATGCATCATCCAAAGTGAGTTTTTCCCATTCACGTAGTAGTCTTTTACTCTCTGTACTGAATGATTTTAGCTGTTTGTTGTCGGGTTTCTTATTTAACTAACGACACTTAATCACTGGGCCAATATTTTTATCTTCCCTCTGGGCTTCACAAATCTCTTCCAGTGAGAAAGGTGAATGCTGTGAACTGCTGATTTATTTGCACTGCGCAGACAGTGCCATGAACCACACTGCATGAGAATTTGGGTTTTCAACTGCTTGAACTGAACACGATGACATATCCTCAGTACAGCATTTCATCATGGTGTCAATATCCACTGGCAGCCATGAGAAAAAGTCGGCATTAATGTTTTCTTTCCCTAGTCCAGGGGTTTTCTATCGGTGAGGTGCGCCTCCCTTGGGGGGCGCCAAAGAGTCACAGGGGAGGCACGAGAAGACAGAAGAAGACAGCACTGCCGCTCAGCTCTGTGAAATGTAGCGATATTCGTGCCTTCTGTTTGAGCGTGCAGGAACCAATCAAGCGCGCAGTGAGACAACTCTCAACGCTTATAACCGGTCAGGCGCGCGCTCAACTCTGAAAAACTCTTCTCAACACGCTGTCCTCGCGCTCAGTTCCGTCTCAGCTCGTGCGCACCTGCTCATTCAACGCTCAACAACAGCTGTGCGCTCCGACTGCTCACTCGGCAGACAGTTTTTTTCCATCCAATCAGAGTAGGGCTTGCAAATACTGCATTCAGATGGATTAAATCAAAATGCTGCAGCCTTTGGCAGAAATTACTAAACATTACGATGGGATTGAAGAAAAAAAGAAAAATAAAAAGTTTAATATTTCAGCCTAAAATATTTGGTCTTAAATATTTAGACTAAAATATTAGAGTTACTAAGTGAGGTATGAAACATATTTCTGTCTCTTTTCTTTACAGCTTCTGGGAGGTGATGCAAAAGTTTATTCTGATCATAATCATCATCATTGTTATCATTATTTAAAGAGCACTTTAACAAAAGGTAAAACAAAGTGCCAAACATCAGATAAGGGACAATAATAAAATGCTTGGTTGTTAAAATAGCAATAGGTTTAAATTGTGCATAAGTAGCCTAAAAAGTAAATCGGAATATGGAATGTGTTGACGTTCTGTTAAATGCAGGTCATCTTTATTATTATTATTTCAGTTGATGTCTCCTGTTGACGTGATTCAGTTTGACGTTGGCGTCTGTTTAGTTCAGTTTGTCCACTGTTGAAAACAATCGTTTATTATAAAAGTAGCCTGTAAGATGGAAATATTTGAATGGATATTTTATGAATAGGTATTTTTATTAATGTAGTTTGATAAAATAAATACAAAAAAAAATGCATTGGGCTATCAGATGTTTTTGAAACACAGCATTCCAGGAACACAAAAGAAAGATGCATTTGCATGCATGCATTGGGGGGGGGGGGGCGTGGTTACCTTTACCTATTCCAAGGGGAGGCTCACATTCAATGAATTTGAAAACCCCTGCCCTAGTCGGTATCGGATGGTGAGGTGAAAATCTGCCAATTCAGCAACCCACCGACACTCGGTTGCATTCAATTTCACTGTAGACAAGACATAAGTGAGATTAGTGAGATACAGATTATTGTTTTTATATACAGTGCATGATGAGCAGATCAAATAATCTCTGAATTTTTCACTGACAGCCCGTTTTAGAGCTGAATGGAAACGGTAGTTATTTTCAGATTTAGCAAGAGTTCGGGAGGCATTTGCTATTACATGCATTTTTCATTCCTGTTCTTGATACAAAACTGCCCCCAGGCTCAGGTTGGAAGCATGCGTGTGTAGCACAAAGGGCTTGTTAAAATCAGGAAAGGCGAGGATTGGTGGTTCCACCAGGCGGGAAGATTAGAGGTGGGTCCCAGTTTGTTTTCTCTTATTCTGTCTCTTACTTGTAAGATGTTTATCACTTTGCTTTGAATCTGCAGGAGCGTTCATATGGTCATAAAGACGCGCAGCGATCCGAGAAAAGTCCCGGATATACTGACGATTATAACCCAGGAGACCCATAATGGCACTTAATTCTCCCACGGTGGTTGGTTGCTTGTCTTTCAGGGCACTGACCGTGATATCAGCAGGGTTGATTTTACTGCCCTTTGATGAACTGACACGCGCAGGGAAACAAACCTCACGTCAAAAAAATTCACATTTAGCTGGCTTCAACTTTGTGCCGTGCATTCTAAATCATCTAAGCACAGTCCTGACATGTTCAACATGCTGTTCAAATTACTTCCTGAACACAAGGATATCATCAAGGTATGGAATGCAAATTTCATCTCTGAGCCCCTACAGACATTCTTCCATGCACCACTAGAAGGCAGGCAGTGCATTCATTAAACCAAATGGTGTGTGAATCCATTCGTATAAACTCCAGGGCATTACAAAAGCAGCGAGGGGCACACTGTGTTCTGCCATGATTTTGCATATTTCTGTAGTTTCATGAGGGTGTCAGTGAACTCTAGGCCTTCTGACCACTGTGGATTAACACTAGGTTCATGGTCAGAGTTGTGTCCTCCTGCAAAAGGGGTGTCATGATGCGTGTCATGGTTTTCAGATGTTTGACCCACATGCAGAGCACACGCAGGAGACATGAGAATGGTTTTCAAGAGGTTTATTCAGGTTTAGGGCGGAAAGAGCGCAACCGGGCCGGAATTGAGTACGGAAGGCACCAGGACCGTGGGAGGCCGGGTAGGGCGCACTACCTGCGGGAGAGATCAGAGAGTTACGCAGTGGGTTCTCCCAGAGGTGGAGTGCCCAATCTTGTGGAGGACGGTAGCTAAGGAAACTGGGGAACTGGCAGATGAAGGGTGGGCAGAGTCCCAATGGCGTGGTGGCGAGAAGCGGCATCCGGCTGACAGCTGAAGGATTCCGGGGATGGTCCACCGACTAGCTTCGGACCAGGAGCTGAACAGAAGAACAGAGGCTGGTTGCTCTGGAGTGGGATCCGAGCAGAAGACCAGAGGCTGGGCTTGGGTCGTCACTTGACTGAGGGAGAGCTTTGGAACGGGATCCGAGAGCGTGAGGCAACCACTTAAGGTTAACACTCTGGCGTCTTCCAGCTGTCAGCCTACTGCTTAAGTACTCCGCTGTCACGGCGCTGAATGAGCCACAGCTGTGCGCCAATCCCCCTGTCAAACTACAGCCACCTGCGGGAGAAAGGGAGAGGAGAAAAGGCAGCAGGCGGAGGCCTGACCGGCGCTGCCTGCTGAGTCCTGACAATGCTGCATCCAACTTTTACTGATGTGTGTTTTGGGATATGCACTTGTCCTCTGATGGTTTTGGCATTATACGTTTCTCTTTATTTTGGAAATAAAGAGACATTCTGTATTATTGTTCATTTCCATGTAGGGGGTACCACACAGCATTTGTGTTCATGGCCCCCAAATGGCTAACACCGCCCCTGATCTGACTGAGGCATTTGTGAAGCAGCACGTTCCTTGTTGTTTCCACTAATGCCTGCTGAGTCTGTTTTTTGTATAGTGAAGGACTGTTCAGAGTTAACATTCAACTCTGCTGCAGTTCAGGTCTTTCCAATTTTACTCGGCTTTTCCTCTCTCATGCGAAGTGCCGGCATCCAAATAACTGTACAGCAAGCAATGGGTTTCTTATGAGGCAATTGTTGTGCTATTACACACTATTTAATGTTTAATAAATAACTCTCTGACTGTTAGGTATCGCCTGTTGAATATCAGCACGATCAGCTGATATTAGGACAATAGCTGAAAGGAATGATTCAAGCACTGATGTTCTTTAACAGCAAATTCTGCATACATATAGAATAAAAGAGTGACAACTTCTCTTCAAGTTCAATAATTTATTAACATAATTAAAATGAACATCCAGAGAACACCACTATAGAATGTTGTTTATCTGAATTAACACTATATTTCAATTAACAAATCCTCTCTACTAGGCTAATGAACTTAACTAAAACTAATAAGAAAAATGAAGAAAACAAGAAGCTAAGGAACTATGCACACACAAAGAAACAAAGACAAAATAAAATGGTTGATCATCATCAGAATGATTCAGTGAAACCTAGTTCACTGCAGATCTAAGTCAAAGAAACAAAGTTAATCTTAAAGAATGTGGAAGGAGGTTAAATTATAGTTTAACTAATTTAGAACATTTGGTATTTGTTTCAGCCTATTCACAATGCAAATCCTGAGTTAAACAAAACATGTGATAAAATAACATTTTAAAGAATGATCTGCTCAGTAAAAATCAGTAAATGCTTTATTTTATTAATGCAATTATTCCTCTGAGAAGCTAGGGGTTAGTATAGCAGTCAGTTGCTACATAGGTTAATCCCAAAGTTATACAAAAACACCATTAAATCAACATTAATGTTCCTTATTAATGCGGTAATAATGCTCTTAGCAATTTTGAACAATGGTGGAGCGAAACAAAACAAACCTTATGTTTGAAAGAACCATAGTTGAGTGGTAGCCCGAATGATAATAGCACAGGAAGCTAATAGCATTATGCTAGCGGACATTTGCACTAATTTAAAAAGGCTTCCGCTCAATTTTGGTCATAATATGTGGACTGGAAAACAAACATCATTATCCCATGCCGTTATGAAGAAACTAGCGGGAGCTATCCTGTAAGCTCCATGTGTTTTAAAAACACTCTGAAATGCTTTAAGTAAACCATTCTAAATAGAACATTTAACTTTTCCTGTTCAACTCTGCCAAACCAGTCTGTGTCTCCGTGTCAGTTTCGTTCACTTTTGGCATCCATTTGGAAGCAGTTCAAGCAGGCAGGTTGAAGGCTTGTTGTCTGATCAGCAGCATTCAACTATACGAGTAACCAAAACATAGCCATATGAAAAAGCCTTCGGGTCCTATGCGGGTCTCAGCCCTGCAAAGCTCAGCCCTTCAGGGCTTCAGTAGGAGGACGCAGGGACCGCAATATGGGGATGTGGGGCCTCCTCTCAGCTTGGCTGGCGTAGCTACTCCTGTGGGGCCTGTGCCATTTGCAGCGGGCGACTTCAGATCAATCCCCCCCTCTCAGTCTGGCCTGGCCGAAGAAGATGAGACTGTTCCACATCATCTCAAGTCAGCTTTCCTGCAACAGGTAAGAACAATCACAAGGCAGGTTTTGGCATAGATGGCTTCTTTTACTCCGGTGTCTGGTTACGCAGAAGAAAGACTGCAGACTTAGCTTTGATCCAGCCAAAGCTAAAAATCAACAAATAGGCTACAAACTGTGGAGGGGACAGCGGGACGAAGGGATGCGAGTAGAAGTCCTAGAAAAAAGTCCCAATACGCGGAGGGGTAAAAAGTGCTGGTACAGCCTACCGGTGCATACCTGCCCAGTGTCGAGTTAAATCACTGCTTATTGGGAGAAATTAAGTAAAATATCCTCACATAAGTGAGAAATCCTCCTCCTTCTAGCTGGCTCCATCCTCCATCATCTCCTCACTCTCTTAAATCTTCAAGCTTCTCTTCTAACCTAAGCTTTACAAACTACCATCAACCTATAAAAAATTCCACTCTACAGGCTATCAAAATTCTTTCCAGAGCCTGAATTGATGGCAACTCTTCACACACACGAAGAGGGGAATCAACATGTCACTCTGAACGGATATTACTTTGGAGGCTTTGTCAACCAACAAATATACAGTATGTTAGAGGGGAGTTTTATCAAAAAAGAAAAAAGAGATCTGATATGTTATTGATATGCGCATTTACTACAAGGAACGACCATGAAGTGTTAAGAAAAAAGGAAAAACAAATCCAGCAAGTCATCCATCACTGGCTTAGCACAAGGGCAGCTAGCCGGGGCAAAGAATGTATCTGCTGTCAATATGCACTATTTCAGTGCTGATAAGGAAGTGGAAAATGTTCCTCATCAGCCTGTGACACCTTCCAAACCTCCAGTGCAAAAACAAAAGAAAGTGACACTGAATCAACCATCCTTTCAGAGTTAGCATTGCTCACATCTCTAATAAATAACAGATCAGATGCCTTGGAAAAGATGATAAGTAGAAACTCTGCTGTTATTGCTAAAACAAAAGAGGCAATAACTCCAAACAAATAGAGGAAACAATTGAGTTAATTTGTGCCGAAATGCCCCTTGGGGAGTCTTGAAGGCTGTTTTCCACTTATCCCCCTGACAGATTCTGATCAAGTGGTAGGTGTTGCGCAGATCGAGTTTAGTGAAAATTGTAGCGTCTTGGACTGACTCGAACGCCGTCAAGAGGGTACTTGTTTTTTTTACTGTGATGTGATTTAACCCGCGTTAATCGATGTAGGCACGTAGTGATTCAATTCAATTCAATTCAATTTTATTTATATAGCGCCAAATCATGAAACATGTCATCTCAAGGCACTTTACAAAGTCAAGTTCAATCATATTATACAGATTGGGACAGATTATACAGATTGGTCAAAAATGTCCTATATAAGGAAACGCCCTGCACGCACAATAAGACCGACGCTTGTTGATTGCATCAAAGTCCCGACAAGCAGCATTCACTCCTGGGGAAGCGTAGAGCCACAGGAAGAGTCATCTGCATTGTACATGGCTTTGCTGCAATCCCTCATACTGAGCAAGCATGAAGCGACAGTGGGAAGAAAAACCACCCATTAGTGGGAAGGAAAAACCTCCGGCAGAACCGGGCTCAGTATGAACGGTCATCTGCCTCGACCGACTGGGGTTACAGAAGACAGAACAGAGACACAACAAGAGAAACAAAAAAGCACAGAAGCACACATTGATCTAGTAATCTGTTCTACATTAGATGGTAGTAGCGGGTGAGCCGTCTTCTCTGGAAGATGTCACAGTTAACAGAACGCCAGACCAGGTGTACCTACTATGAAGAGAAAAGAGAGAGAACAGAAAGTTAAAGCAGAAATGACAACACATAATGCTGGACTTCCTGATAGTAAAGAATTACAATAGTCCAGCCTTGAAGTAACAAATGCATGGACCAGTTTTTCAGCATCACTCCTGGACAGAATGTTTCTAATTTTGGCGATATTCCGGAGGTGAAAAAAGGAAACTCTGGAAACCTGTTTAATATGGGATTTAAATGACATGTCTTGGTCAAAAATAACACCAAGATTTTTTACTTTATTACCAGAGGCCAGGTTAATGCCACCCAGATTAAGTGATTGGTTAAGAAGTTTATTTTTTGAGGACTCTGGCCCAAAGATTACAACTTCGATCTTGGCAGAATTTAGATGCAGGAAATTTAAAGTCATCCAGCTTTTGATGTCATCAAGACATGACTGCAGTCGAAGTAATTGATTGGATTCATCAGGATTTATGGATAAATATAGCTGAGTATCATCAGCATAACAGTGGAAATTAATCCCATGCTGTCTGATAATTTTGCCTATCGGAAGCATATATATAGTAAAGAGAATTGGTCCAAGGACTGAACCCTGTGGTACTCCACAGGTGACCCTAGAGTTTGAGGAAGATTTATTATTAACATGAACAAATTGGAATCTGTCTGACAGATAAGATTTAAACCAGCCTAATGCTTTCCCCTTAATCCCTACAGTATGTTCAAGTCTTTGTAGGAGAATATTGTGATCAACTGTATCAAACGCAGCACTGAGATCTAACAGGACAAGTATAGACACAAGTCCATTATCTGAGGCCATGAGAATATCATTAGTGACCTTCACCAGAGCTGTTTCAGTGCTATGATGAGCTCTGAAGCCTGACTGAAACTCCTCAAGTAGGTCATTACTTTGTAAATGTTCACAAAGTTGATTAGCAACTACTTTCTCAAGAATTTTAGATAGGAAAAGAAGATTAGATATAGGTCTGTAATTTACTAACTCATCTTGATCAAGAGAAGGTTTCTTAAGTAAAGGTTTAATAACAGCTACTTTCAAAACCTGTGGTACATATGCATTTACTAAGGATAGATTAATCATGTCTAAAATAGTGCCACTGATCAAAGGGAATATGTCCTTAAACAACTTGGTTGGGATTAGGTCTAACATACAGGTAGAAGGTTTAGATGAAGCTAAAATTTTAGATAGCTCAGAAAGCTCTACTGCTTCTAAACAGTTCAAACACTGCGCAGATTCTAAAGATTCCTCCAATGCTGCCTCACTTACTGAGGACGAGGTAATCATGTTTGGGAGGATGCCAATTATTTTATTTTTAATGGCATCAATTTTATTTATGAAGAATCCCATAAAATCATTACTACTAAGAGCTAAGGGAATGGATGGATCAACAGAGCTGTGGCTCTGGGTAAGTTTGGCAACTGTACTAAAGAGAAATCTAGGATTATTTTTATTCTCTTCAATTAATGATGAAAAATATGCTGCTCTAACTCTGCGGAGGGTCTTGTTATACAACAATAGTCTGTCCCTCCAGATTAAGTAGGATTCCTCTTGGTGTGTAGAGCGCCATTTTCTCTCCAATTTCCTAACATTGTGCTTCAAGGAACGCAGCTCTGAATTAAACCAAGGAGCCAGCTTCCTGTGAATAATCACCTTCTTTTTCAAGGGAGCTACATTGTCTAATGCAGAACGCAATGACGAAGTCACAGCAATGCTGCCATCTACAGGGCATTTCTGCAATACTGAGGATATTAAAAAGGGGACAGACTCTTTAAGTTTTGATACAGCATTATCCGATAAAAATCTACTATAATGGAACCCTCTTTTGGGGGTGGAGAACTCAGTTAGATTAAACTCAAATGTTATTAAAAAATGATCAGACAGGACAGGGTTGTGAGAGAATACTGTTAATTCTTCACAATCAATGCCATATGTCAGAACAAGGTCTAAAGTATGGAGCCGAGAGTGCATCGGTTCATGCACATTTTGAGCAAAACCAATTGAATCTAGGATAGTTTTAAAGGCTACACTAAGGTTATCACATTCAGTGTCAACATGGATGTTAAAATCACCCACTATAATAACCTTATCAATATTTAACACCAAATCAGATAAGAAATCTGAAAACTCATCCAAAAACTGAGTGTAAGGGCCTGGTGGACGATACAAAACAACAAACAGAAGAGGTTTTATTGCTTTGCAGTTTGGATGAGGGAAACTGAGGGTTAAATGTTCAAAAGAACTGTAATTATTAGTTGGCCTGGGACTAATTAATAAATCAGACTGAAAGATAGTTGCCACTCCTCCTCCTCTTAACACAGATCTGGGAATGTGGAAATTTGAATAACTGGAGGGGGTTGACTCATTTATACTAACGTAGTCCTCTTGATCCATCCCTCTTCCCGACAAAGAAAAAGTTGGCCCCTAGGGGGGAGGAAGAAGGGCGGATGAGACCCGCTGCCAATGACTCATTAATATATTTCTCAAGAACCTGACACTCAGCTCGAGAGATACTATACAGGCAACTCACGGGCAAGCGAGCACCGGGTAGCAATTCGATTGCACAATCATAGGGTTGATGAGGAGGTAGCGACTCAGCTTTTGGTCTTGCTAAATACCCGGTATTGTTCGGGAACTCGGCTCAGGTCTACAGGATCCACCTCCTGTTGTACAGTTGTGCTGCTGCAGCCACGAGAACCCGAGGACCAGAGGTGCATGTTCCACAGGAAATACATAAAACAAGGTTTGCTCTCTGTGGTTGCCGGAGACAGTTATTTTGATGGGCTGGGTGCGGTGGGTTAACCGAGGGAGGCTTCTCCTATCCAGGACTGAAACCTGGAGAGGAGTGGGAAGCGGCACTAGCTCAATTTTCGCCTGCTAGGCAAACAAATAATCTATTAATTTATAATCACATCCGGAGTCCACAAGAGCAGAAACATGGAGACTGCCCCCAGCAGTAAGGATGGCTGCTGGGAGGCAGAGGCGGGGCCGATGGACCCGGTCTTTTAGCTGCTCTTGATGGGTGGAAAGCGTTCTCCTGAATGTTTCCACTTGGACAGGTTGGGCACAGTGTTCTTCTGTCATGGTTTTGGTGGCTTTCGCCCACATGCAGAGAACAGCCAGGAGAACTAGTGCAGATTTTGCTGAGTTTATTTAAAGGGAAAAGGGGAAGGGACGACAGGACTGAAGGCAGAGTCAGCTGGACCTCCTCGCAGGACTCAGAGGTGCGAACGCGTGGATGAACTTTGGGTGGAGAAAGGAGAGGTTAGACGCCGGCCATGGTGCATGTTGAGTGGTGCAGCAATGCTTACCACTCAAGGGGAGTGGAGAAAGCCATCAGGGAGGTGGCAGAGTCCAGTGACGGAGTGCAGTCGGTGATGATGTAGAGTAAGAGGCGGTGTGGCAGGGGGGCGGGCCAGTGGAAGGAGGAGAGATCCCATAGAGCGGCTTGAAGACAGAGCGGCCTGGCTCCCGGCTGAAGGGTTTCTCGGCGGTAGAACGAGATGCACTGTGGAGTGGGATCTGGAGCGCGAGGTAACCTGAGACGCAGGAGAGGCAGGTTATCAAGCATCAGGAGATAGGCTGTCGTTAGACAGTGGCCAAATGTGAGGTAACACTAGGTTAACACTCCGGTGTCGTTCAGCTGGCAGCCTTCCGCTTAAATGCTCCACAACTGCGGAATGGGAAACAGCTGTGTGTCATGCTCCCCTATCATCTGAGGCCACCTGCGAAAAGGGGAGAGGAAAAAAAGACCGCAGCAGCCTGCCAGGCGCTACTTGTTGGACTCTGACACCCTGTCATTTTTCTTTAGTTAATTTACGTCTCTCTCTATATATAATTTCTTTAAATGTGAGAGGTGTTTGAAATAATTTGAAAAGAACAGCCATATTTCTTTATTGTAAAAACCAAAATACTTTTTTTTTTCTTCAATCAAGAATCCCACTCCACTTCACAGGATAACACTTTTTGGAGATCCGAATGGGGATCCGATCTTTGACTGTCCCATGGGTCAGAGCGTTCAGCAGGTGTATGTATTCTCAAAAATCGTTTTAATGGAAATGTTCTATCTCCAGAATCTGCCAAAGAAGGCCATTATGTAATGCTTACAGTGGAAATTGTTAATCATATTATTATATTAATAAACATCTATGGATTCGATAATCATCTTGAAAACTCAGCTTTTATTAATAAAATAGAAGGAAGCCTACATATTGTTTATCCAAATATCCAAGCTCTCAAATTAGTATAGGAGGCGATTTCAATGTCGTCTTAAATAGTCTTATGGATAGATGGCCTCCAAGGAGCAATAGCAGCTCTCAAAGTAATCCCTTGATTTCTCTTATTGACCAACTTAATCTAGTAGATTTAAGGAGAGAAACACATCCTTCTCAAAAAGAGTATACTTGGGCAAATAAATCTTTGTCAAGTCGATCAAGAATTGGTCATTAGCTCATTTCAAAGTAGCTCATTTCAAAGCATCTTTGCAACCTCATGGGGTTGCAAAGATGCTTCCCTCAATTGTTTCAGACAATAAATGTTTACATATATTCATCCATTTCACCCAGGTTTTGGTCACTCTGAAGCTTCCTAGTGGAAATTCAACAGCAGCATTTTTAAAAACGAGTAGGTCTGTTTAAAATTAGAAACTTACATTTAACATTTTTGGAAGAAAGCTTGAAGTAAAAAGGCTGTCTGTCTTAATTGGGAATTATTAAAGCATGAAGCTTCAAAACTCCTTAGGAAATGCAGCAGTGATTTAGCAGGAAAAAGAGGACAATGAAGTTATTCAAAAGATGTCTCAATTATCTTCGATGATGGAGGATTCCTTAGATATTAGTGAGAAAGCAGAACTTCACGAAATGCAGCTTAAACTAGATGGAAACTACAAAGGGAGAGCTGATGGTGCATTTGTCCGATCATGTCGGCAATGGCTGGAAGAAGGTGTGCAGAATTTTGCATGCATTTTTTAGATTGGAAAGACAACAGTCAAAAAGCAATTCTTTTAGACAACTAAAAATCAATGGCTCTGTAGTTGATGATCCAAGACAAATCTCTCAATTCCACACAGAATTTTATAGCAGCCTCTACACATCTAGATTTTGTCAGCAAACCACTACCAATTTATTTCCTGGAAATGCAAAACTAATTATCACTGATTTTTGTGATAGGCCAATGACTTTAAACAAAGTCATCAATGCTATAGCTCAACTTAAAGTAAACAAATCACCCATGCAAGGGCTGTACACTTCCTAACTGCCATCAGTGGAGAAAATGTGTCACCTCTGGGGTGCTATCTGATAGATTGTGTCATATCCTTGTGTCTCAATGTCCCCCGCCTCCCTCGGGACGTGTTTAAAGTTCTCCCGGAGGTGGGAGTTAAAGCTCCGCCTCACAGGGGACTCCGCCAGACGTTCCCAGCAAACCCTCACAGTACGTTTGGGCCTGCCCGGTCGGACCGGCTTCCTCCCCCGCCATCGGAGCCAACTCACCACCAGGTAGTGGTCGGTGGAGAGCTCCGCCCCTCTCTTCACCCGAGTGTCCAAGACATGCGGCCGCAGGTCAGATGAAACGACAACAAAGTCGATCATTGAACTGCGACCTAGGGTGTCCTGGTGCCAAGAGCACATATGGACACCCTTATGCTTGAACATGGTGTTTGTGATGGACAATCCATGACGAGCACAGAAGTCCAACAACAAAACACCACTCGGGTTCAGATCAGGCAAAAACTCGGGCGTGGGAAGAGTTCGGAGAGGCCATGGAGAAAGACTTCCGTACGGCTTCGAAGCGATTCTGGTCCACCATCCGGCGTCTCAGGAGGGGGAAGCAGTGCAGTACCAACACTGTTTACAGTGGGGGTGGTGTGCTGCTGACCTCGACTCGGGACGTCGTGCGTCGGTGGGCGGAATACTTCGAAGACCTCCTTAATCCCACCAACACGTCTTCCATTGAGGAAGCAGAGCCTGAGGACTCTGGGTCGGGTTCTCCCATCTCTGGTGCTGAGGTTGCCGAGGTTGTTAAAAAGCTCCTCGGTGGCAAGGCTCCGGGGGTGGATGAGATTCGCCCTGAGTACCTTAAGGCTCTGGATGTTGTGGGGCTGTGTTGGTTAACGCGGCTCTGCAACATTGCGTGGACATCGGGGGCAGTTCCCCTGGATTGGCAGACTGGGGTGGTGGTCCCCCTATTTAAAAAGGGGGACCGGAGGGTGTGTTCCAACTACAGAGGAATCACACTCTTAAGCCTCCCTGGTAAGGTCTATTCAGGGGTTCTGGAAAGGAGGGTCCGTCGGATAGTCGAATCTCGGATTCAGGAAGAGCAGTGTGGTTTTCGTCCTGGCCGTGGAACACTGGACCAGCTCTACACCCTCAGCAGGATTCTTGAGGGGGCATGGGAGTTTGCCCAACCAGTCTACATGTGCTTTGTGGATCTGGAGAAGGCATTCGACCGTGTCCCCCGGGGGATCCTGTGGGGGGTACTCCGGGAGTATGGAGTACCGGACCCTTTAATAAGGGCTGTCAGGTCTCTGTACGACCGGTGTCAGAGTCTGGTCCGCATTGCCGGCAGTAAGTCGGACTCGTTTCCGGTGAGAGTTGGACTCCGCCAAGGCTGCCCTTTGTCACCGATTCTGTTCATAACTTTTATGGACAGAATTTCTAGGCGCAGCCAAGGTGTTGAGGGGATCCGCTTTGGTGGCCTTAGGATTGCGTCTCTGCTATTCGCGGATGACGTGGTCCTATTGGCTTCATCAGGGCGTGATCTACAGCTCTCACTGGAGCGGTTCGCAGCCGAGTGCGAAGCGGCCGGGATGAAAATCAGTGCCTCCAAATCCGAGACCATGGTCTTGAACCGGAAAAGGGTAGAGTGCCTTCTCCGGGTTGGGGAGGATGTCCTGCCCCTAGTGGAGGAGTTCAAGTATCTTGGGGTCTTGTTCACGAATGAGGGGAAGATGGAGCGGGAGATCGACAGGCGGATTGGTGCAGCGTCTGCTGTGAAGCGGGCGCTGTACCAATCCGTTGTGGTGAAGAGAGAGCTGAGCCAAAAGGCGAAGCTCTCGATTTACCGGTCGATCTACGTTCCTACCCTCATCTATGGTCACGAGCTTTGGGTCGTGACCGAAAGAACGAGATCCCGGATACAAGCGGCTGAAATGAGTTTTCTCCGTAGTGTGTCTGGGCTCTCCCTTAGAGATAGGGTGAGGAGCTCAGTCATCCGGGGAGGACTCAGAGTAGAGCCGCTGCTCCTCCACGTCGAGAGGAGCCAGTTGAGGTGGCTCGGGCATCTGGTCAGGATGCCTCCTGGACGCCTCCCTGGAGAGGTGTTCCGGGCACGTCCCACCGGGAGGAGACCCAGGGGAAGACCCAGGACACGCTGGAGGGACTATGTCTCCCGGCTGGCCTGGGAACGCCTTGGGATTCCTCCTGAGGAGCTGGCCCAAGTGGCTGGGGAGAGGGACGTCTGGGCCTCCCTACTGAAGCTGCTACCCCCGCGACCCGACCCCGGATAAGCGGAAGACAACGGACGGACGGACGGACGGACGGACGGACATATCCTTGTGTCTGTGCTATCTAAGTGGGTCATGCAGTTCCCGGGTTAAGCAGTCCATTCCACTTACACACCCCATATCTTAAGTTTTCGTCTGATTTAGCTCATTTTTTACATAAAGTTCATCAGGGTGTCATTACTTTAGTACCCAAACCTGAAAAAGATCCTTTCCTCCTGGAGAACTGCTGTCCAATCTCTTTATTAAACAATGATTATAAATTTTTTCCAATTGTCCTTGCTAATAGAATTAAAGTAGTAATCGACTCAGCCAAGCTCTCTTCACCTTTTTCATCCCGGACTTTTCTGCTGTCCATCCCACAAACACAGTGGTGAAGTTTGAGGACAACACCAGAGTAGTGGGTCTCATCTCCAACAATGATGAGTCCCACTACAGGGATGAGGTCAGCAATCTCACACAGTGATGCTCCAGGAAGAACCTGATCCAGGAACACCAGTAAGACCAAGGAGGACTAGAGGAGGTCCAGAAGGATTGAACACACTCCTCTCTACATGCAGGGGGAGGTGGTGGAGCACCTGGACAGCATTGGGTTCCTGGGCATTCACATCTCCTCCGACCTCTCCTGGACTGTGAACACCTCACTGTTCACTGTTCACCCCACTGTTACTAGCCTGCCATACTTTACAATCACCTTAATGTTACTGCCTACTTGCACACTATCATTTCACAATATCTAAATGCACATTGGTGTAAACTACCTCATTATCTGTTATCTGTGACTCTCCTGAACACTACAAAAAAACACACCGTGACCCTTCTTCATTACCTGTTTGTTTGTCAGTTTTTGCCTTCATTATGTGTAATGTGAACCGAAGTGGCTAAAGAGAAATTTCACCACAGGACACGCAGCGACAATGAAACAATAATATTAACTCTTTTAAGCCTTGAGTCTTAAAATAGTTGGTTTTGGTGAATTCTATAGATGTGTACCGACTCGAAACTTCTGGCCTTTTTCTTAATACTGACAAATGTGAGCTAATGCCAGTGAATGAATGTAGACACTGTTCTATTTGTGCTGTTCCTGTTAAAGCCTCCATAACCTATCTGGGTGTCATTATCTCTAAGGACAGCAAAAAAAAGAAGTATAGCTAATTTCACTCCTATCATTAAATAATCAAGAAAACCTTTTAATAGTTGGTTACAAAGGGATCTGTGCCTGAAAGGTAGAGTTTTGCTCACTAAAGCAGAGGGTTTGTCTTGTCTAGCCTATGCTGCCTAGTCACTTTATGTACAGTAGATAAATCAATCTGCAAATCTGGTGACAGGATGTTATTTGATTTCTTATGGAGGAAAAAAAACACATTATTTGTGTAAATCAATTGTCTTAAATACTGTATTTAAGACAATTTAAGACAGGTGCTTTAACTTTTAACTCCTTTAAAAACACTTTTAAATAAAAAAAAAATCTCAAATACTCAATAAGGAATTTTGTATCACATTATATTTTTTCACATCTAGGTGGCCTTAAATTTGTCCTTCTTTGTAACTACAGCATTCCAAAAATACCCTCTGTTGGGCTTCTCAGGAGGAGTTTAAAAGGAGGCTGCTGCCAGCACTTCTTCGCCAATGTTAACCCATATAGTAGGACTCAGCCATCTCCGCGCCAGGTGGACCTAAGCTTCCAAGCGAATCTAATCCTGCATCTCTTGTTCCCAGGTCATGCCCGAGTGTTGAACCCTCGTTCCAGGGACCCTCCACAGATTGTCCAAACCGCTTTCCAGTTCCGGCGTGAAAACCCGTCTTTCAAGCTTTAATTTTTCAATTCAGTTCAATTTTATTTATGTAGCACCAATTCATGAAACATGTCATCTCGAGGCACTTCACAAAGTCAAATCAATCATATTATACAGATTGGTCAAAATTTCCTATATAAGGGAACCAGTTGATTGCTTCAAAGTCCCGACAAGCGGCATTCACTCCAGGAGAAGCGTAGAGCTACAGGGAGAGTCGTCTGCATTGTCCATGGCTTCGCAGCAATCCCTCATACTGAGCAAGCATGAAGCGACAGTGGAAAGAAAAAACACCCATTAGCGGGAAGGAAAAACCTCCAGCAGAACCGGGCTCAGTATGAACGGTCATCTGCCTCGACCGACTGGGGGTTACAGAAGACAGAGCAGAGACACAACAAGACAGACAAAAAAGCACAGAAGCACACATTGATCCAGTAATCTGTTCTACATTAGATGGTAATAGCGGGTGATCTGTCTTCTTTGGATGATGTCACAGTTAACAAAACATCAGACCAGGTGTACCTACTATGAAGAAAAAAGAGAGAGAATAAAAAGTTAAAAGCTCAAATGACAACAGTCATTTCAATGTAATACAATGCAAATCTGGAGAACAGTAGAAATCAGTAGAGTGACAAAAATAGGCCCTGATGTCCTCCAGTAGTCTAAGCCTATAGCAGCATAACTATAGAGGTAGCTCAGGGTAACATGAGCCACTCTAACTATAACCTTTGTCAAAAAGGAAAGTTTTAAGATTAGTCTTAAAAGTAGACAGGGTGTCTGCCTCATGGACCAAAACTGGGAGTTGGTTCCACAGGAGAGGAGCCTGATGGCTAAAGGATCTGCCTCCCATTCTACTTTTAGAGACTCTAGGAACCACCAGCAGACCTGCAGTCTGAGAGCGAAGTGCTCTGTTAGGAACATACGGGGTAATCAGAGCTCTGATATATGATGGAGCTTGATTATTAAGGGCTTTATACGTTAGAAGAAGAATTTTAAATCCTATTCTTGATTTAACAGGAAGCCAGTGAAGGGAAGCTAATATTGGAGAAATATGATCCCTCCTGCTGATTTTCATCAGAACTCTTGCTGCAGCATTTTGGATCAGCTGAAGACTTTGAACTGCATTTTGTGGACTTCCTGATAGCAAAGAACTACAATAGTCCAGCCTTGAATTCTTGGTGGAATTCTAAACAATTGTAACTGAGTTCCCATCTTTACTAAACGAGGAGACGGCGGTGATATAGTTCCAGCACTTTTATGGAGAAACAGAGCAGAGATCACATAGATGGAAAGTAATTGCACCCCACGGTCCAGCTGCAGTCAGTGCCCTGTCTCTGCCCGTCTCACTTTTCGGCTCCCCCTAATACTGCACAGTGGCCTTCCCATGAGACAAAACAAAGACAGTCTATTGTAAACAATCAGTATCCCTCAGCAGCTGCAGCATTTGGCCTTGCAATCAGCAAACAATTGATCTTATACACAGACATCAGGTCTCCAAGTCTCCTCTGTCCGAGTGGTGTGAGGCCATAGTGACTTCAAAATAATAATTCTTATAACATTCCACTCTTTTTTTTGATGATGGCGTCGTCAGCATCAAAACAAAACAAGATGACCCATCACTTGAAAATGTGAACAAAGCACAGAGGAACTATTTCTGTAAACCCGTAAAGTGGGACCCAAAGGGTTCCCGTGTTGGAACCGGGGAGTGCTGGAACTTTTAGTACAGATCAACATTAATGCTTCATAGAGGTTTAACACACATGATCAAAGGTTTAGCTTTTATCTACAATTTAGGGTTCATCTAATTAAGTAAGGGCTGTTTTAGGTATCTATGCGCACATTATTTTAAAATTACATTAGACTAGGTAAGCTAAGCCTGTTCAGTAACCAAGGTCGAATCCGTCTACTCTTCCCCACCCTGAATACCCTCCTACTCCTTTCTCCTCTCACCCCTCCGATGGACAATAATCCACCACTCCAAACTTACAACACCAGGAGTAAAAGGCAGGAGAGGTTCAGTGCGGGCAGGGGAACCCCAGAAAACACTACCCACAGGGGTAGTAAAACCTGGTAAGGCCCCCCTCCCAGGGAGATCTGCTCTCGGCCAATCTGAGTGTTAACATTACCAGCTAATATTAAAGGATCTTTAGAGCCAATCAGATCCTGGTTTTTCCTATATCAAATCAAAAGTGCATAAACCATAGATCTTTTTGTGTCTGAAGCAAACAGTTTCCATCCTTTACCATAAAACCATATTGATTAACATGATGCAACATTACAGTGTAGATGTCATCACACCAACAGTCAAACATGTGAGTCAGTGAAACAGAGCGTTAAACAAACAGTAACACAATCTGAGAAGAGTCTGAAACGTCAAGAACGCAAAGTTAAAAAAGCCTTCAGGCCATTCATGGCAAAAGGCAGAAAATAATCTAATCGAGCTTAGGGTTCTTCAGGCAACTCCTCCTGTTGAAGAATAAGGAATCAGAGTTCTCTGGTTTCTGCATCCCCAGTCCTCTTCTTGGTTCCCCCTCTCAGGCTGGACGATTGAGCTGGATGGTAATGAATGTTCAGGTCTAGATGGGCACTGAGCATTTTATTTTGCATTTCTCCCTAATAAAACACTTTGTGAAGATGGTCTGCAGACACGAGTCCTTGTTTCCACTGGGGAACAGAAACAAGGTGTAATTAGTGTTCTTATCAAAACCCCCATTTATGTGTCATTTATTAAAACATCCTCCAAGCACTTTCACATTCAAGATATTTCTGTGCACAATTATTTAGCTCCCAGAGCTCTGCAATTTAATTATTAGTTAAAAGAGTAATCTTTAAGTTCAAATGTATCTGCAGTAAATTCATAGTAATTCTTAACAAAATGATTCAATGTGTGTCTTAACTGTTGTTGTCTGACAGTTGAAGTTCTTTGCAACATAATTTCATCAACATATTCGTTTCATGTCATTTCCCGTTTTATTTTAAAAAACCCAACTGAGAAAAAGAAAGCCTTTCCATGTGAAAGCCTTTTCCCTCTCTCTCTTTTTTTTAAAAAAAGAAAAAAAGTGAGGTGCTGTTCTGCACAGAAAAGACAAAATATTTATACCATTCTGTTACTGTTCAAGGATGCCAAGGTTCTACACAACAAAGCAGTGAGCAGGAGAGCTTTTTGAAAATGTTCTAACATTGTTGAACAACCAAAGCTACTTAAGCAAATCAGAATTAGTTCCCAAATTAATTCTAAAGTAAAGCATACATTGTGTACATTGTGATTATTTATTTATTTATCTTCTTAAATTGAGGATTGAGGACTTTGATTAAGAAGTTCTTGGATGAACGCATCTCTGCGTTCCTATTTGTCTAGGCCTCGGTAATCTGATCTATATGTTTTGAGTGCCTGGTCAGAAAGGGTTAAGGTTCTCCGTGTGGAACGTCTCTCATTGTAAGGATCTCACCTTATGTCCCGTTCAAGATGTTCTTTAAACAACAGGAGTTCCAATGTGGGGTGTCATTGCTGCTTTAATGTTCCTCAGAGAAAACCTTCATTCATTGATATCACCTTCAAGCTGTTACCCTTTTATCATCACAGCCTCCCAGTAATCCTGACCAGATCCAAAATGTCCCCATAATTTAATCTAATTGAAGTAATCTTACTTATTTTCTGTATGTATGACGATAACCATTAAATTATCCAGATCTAAAAGCCCTCAGGTTAACAGTTAGCTAAAACTCAGTGTTATGTGTTTTTTCCCTTAGGATGTTTAACTGGTTAAAAAGACTATTGAGTTATTTGTGTTCTAGTTGAAAGATATTAAATCTCCATAAATACTGTAACCATTGTACACTGATGCTTTAATCCTAAATTTAGGATGAAGGAACTGATTGAAGGAGGGAGGAGCGGCTGGCGAGGGAGATGAGCAGCTGGAGGGAGATGAGCGGCTGAGATCTCGCGAGAGCTGTGAGCTGTGCGTAAGTAAAATGGCAGCATACATGTAGTTCAAAATTAAATCCACTCAGGTAAGTAATAACCAATAACTGAAAATTAAACAAAGTAAAGTTTAAACATTAACAATTGTCTCATTTTCACGAGGGAACAAACTGGAAGAAGAGACCTTGACGAGCCTGGAGAGCTACCTGGACGAGTGTTTTGACAACATCGTGATGGGGAAGAAAAAAAATCCCGCAGCCACAAACACACCGTCACTCAAACGAACTCGGTCTAGCTCTACCGGTGCGTCAACTTCCACTTTGTCTCCCGACAGGAGCTACAGCGACATCCTGGAATCCATCAACAAGAAGCTTACCAGCCTGGATGCTCACCTCGCCTTGGTAGAGGTGCTCCACAAAGAGTTTCAGGCTCTGAGAGAAGCGGTCGAATTTAGCCAAGCCCAGCTGGCTTCTGTTACCGCGGAGAACGACGCGCTGAGGGGGAAAGTCACGGAGCTCACCGAGGGGTTGATGCGGCTGACCGCCGAAAATAAGAAGATGAAAGAATCCATTCTGGACTTACAGTCACGAAGTATGAGAGACAATCTCGTCTTTGCAGGCATCCCGGAGCGGCAAGAAGAAGACCCCGAGTTTGCTATACGTGAGTTTCTCCAGCAGAAGCTGAAAATCCCGGCGGATCAGGTAAAAAACATCACCTTCCATCGCGTTCACCGGCTCGGAGGTAAGAAACCCGATAAAATCCACCCTCGTCCGATTGTAGCCAAATTTGAGCATTATAAACAAAAAGTGTTTGTTAAAAGCTATGGCCGCGAATTGAGAGGAACGGATTTCAGTGTTAATGACCAGTTTCCTAAGGAAATCCTAGATCGTAGGCGAGTGTTATTTCCAATCAGGAAAAAATACATTAATGATGGCGTCAGAGCTAACAGTGCAGTTGACAAACTTTATATCAATGGTCAGTTGTTCAGAGATCAGAAGATCACTCCTTGGCTTTATTAGATGCACAAAGGGTGGATTTATAGCTTGTCACACTTGAAAAAAAAGAGAAAAAAAATGTGTATAGTTCGGAACACGGCGATAAAAGAAATAAATGCACAGCTCAAGAGCACGTTGGCACGGTATGGTTGTTAGTCACGGTTGGGTACACGAGGCATGGGTGATGGTTATTTTTCTTTCATCTTTTCTCACTTAATTCTCTGTCTTTCTTTATATTATTCATCTGCTCCTTTGCTGCTGACCAGGAAATCACAAGCACGTCAGATGATGCTACCTGGGTCTTTGTATAATTATTCTTCTGAGGACATGCACTTTTCAACTTCTCACTTTCACCTATGATGAAAGTAAAGTTTGTGACATGGAATGTGCATGGAGCAGGCACCAGGGGGAAAAAAGCTAAAGATCTCTAACCAGTTTACAAGATTAAAGGCAGATGTTGTCTTATTGCAAGAAACCCATAAATCAGCTACAACTGTGAGTGATCTTAACTCACCTGAGTTCCCTAATGTGTTTGCTGCCTGCTATAACTCTAGACAGAGAGGAGTAGCAATTTTAATCCACAAAAACATTAGTTTTAAAATATTAGACAAAATTATTGATCCCGAAGGTAGATTCATAATAATTAAAATATCTATTCATAACCAGAAGTTATGTATTGTTAGTGTATATGGTCCAAATGTTCATGAACCCTCATTCTTCCACAAACTCTTCCCTGCACTTTCAAAACACGGGGATTGTTCTCTAATTATTGGGGGTGACCTCAACTTTGGTCTAAATGAGGAAATAGACAGGCTGAATACAACAGGGACTCAGCGTAGTTGGCAGTCATTAAATATAGTCAAACAATACATGAGTGATTTTGGTCTTTGCGATGCATGAAGTTCTCTTCATCCTAATAGTAAGGAATATACTTTTTTTTCAAATGTCCACCACTCTTATTCTCGTTTGGACTATTTCTTAATCAGCAGCTCGCTGCTGTCGGACGTTTCAGATGCTGTAATTCATCCTATTGCTATTAGTGATCATGCTCCTGTTACTTTAACCCTAACAAATAAAAAAATAACCCCACAAAATAAGAGCTGGAGATTTAATACATTGCTGCTTAAAGATGAAGAATTTAATACATTTTTCAAAGAAGAATGGGCTTCGAACACAATAATCTGCCATGCACTTCAGCATCTATACTTTGGGAAGCAGGGAAAGCAGTGATGAGAGGCAAAATAATTTCTTTTTCATCTCACAAAAAGATGGAAAACAAGAAGATTCAGGAATTAGAATAAAAACTTAAGTTACTAGAAACTTCCCTGGAAGAGGGAAAGTTTGGTAAAATAAAACTAGAATTAAACCATTATATTGAAAAGCAAAATAAATTTCTAATACAAAAACTTTGATTAGAAAATTTTGAACATGGCAATAAGTCAGGAAGCTTCTTATCTAATCAGTTAAAAATAAATAAAGAGAAAATGACTATATTTGCAGTTACAAATTCAACTGGGAATACATTACATGATCCGGAATGTATAAAAAACACCTTCCGAGATTTCTACAAATCTTTATACACATCACAGATAAATCCATCAGACAATGACATCAAGCAATTTCTGGATAAAATTACACTTCCTAAACTATCAGATAACCAAAGAACGACACTGGACTCAACGCTGACAACAGTTGAAGTTCAGGAAGCTTTAACAAGCATGCCCAATAAAAAGGCTCCAGGCCAGATGGATTCCCTACTGAGTTTTATAAGGAGTTCTGGAATATTCTGGCACCAACGTTTCACAGAATGTTGCAAGAAATTCAGGAAAATGGCAGATTTCCAGCCAATATGAACTCTGCCACCATCAGTCTTCTGCTTAAGCCAGGCAAAGATCCTATGTTGCCCACCTGTTATCGTCCCATATCCTTAATCAACGTGGATATTAAAATAATATGTAAAGCTTTTGCAAAACGATTAGATAAAGTCACTCCTTTCATAATCCACCCAGACCAAACTGGTTTTATCAGAGGAAGACAGTCATCCACAAACACACGCAGATTACTTAATTTAATAGATTATTCCTACATTACAAATGATAAAACTATTATAATGTCTTTAGATGCAGAAAAAGCATTTGATAGAGTAAATTGGATTTTTTTTATCCGCTACTCTGCATAAATTTGGTTTTGGCAATTTTTTTTTATAAATTGCTTAAAAAAATTTATACAGCTCTCCTACAGCCTGTGTCAGGACAAATAATCAAACATCTTCCAGCTTTTGTCTCCAGAGGGGCAAGGATGCCCACTTTCCCCCTCACTTTTTGCCATTTTTATTGAACCTCTAGCAGTAACAATTAGACAAAGGTTATTAAAAGTATAAAATGCATGAATATAGAGCATAAGATTAGTCTTTATGCTGATGATGTATTACTCTATCTTCAGCACTCAAACTCTTCCCTTTCTCAAGTAATTAGATTACTAGAATCCTTCTCAAAGGTTTCAGAATACTCTATAAACTGGTCTTAATCTACGGTACTGCCAATTAATTGCTCTTTCCAAAATCCCCTAGATTTACATTTGCGATCAGGAAATATTACATATTTGGGTATCATTGTCTAGTCTAAACTTGCGGATTTAGTAAAATCTAATCACATCCCACTTTTAAAAAAGATAGAAGATGACCCGGATAGATGGAAATCGCTTCCAATTTCACTCATGGGTAGGGTAGCTTCGATTAAAATGATGGTCTTACTGAGAATTAATTACTTATGTAACACTGCTCTAGTTTCCCCTATGAACAGTGCCCAAATTCTCTGACCCACACTCTATCAATCACTACACAAAGAGAAAATAGTGCCTTAATTGGCAACCGTGTATGATGTAAATAGAGTGCGTAACTCAGCACAAGCGCAAGGCTAAAGAACTACTACTAATATTACAAATCCAACAGCTTAATAATAAGATTTAAAGCACATTTTGTGCAACGGTGCTGTTGCAGAACGGCTTAAACCAACCCTTTAAATAGGTTGTACCCATAAAGTCCACAAACAAGGCTTAAGGTATAAAACATGCTGTATTCCCCACAACATTCAGTTTTTTTGAATTACTAAAACAGTTTGTTAACTTTTCCAACGTTGCAGGCCTGAAGGAATGATTAGCATTTGTCAGCGGAATACCAGTTCCACTTGTGGCGGCGCCCAAGATACCCGCGAGGAATGGGTTACTCACCCCACCATGGATTACCCGTTTTACAAGAACGACAAAAACTGCTCCAACTCCGGTCCAACAGTCCGTACAAGCGTGGTTAGGATCTGCCACTCCAAAACCCAGGAAAAAAGTTGAGCGTGGTCCCGTTCTGCGGCTCCAAAACCCAGGGAAAACGTGCAGGAAAAGTCTGTAGCTCCAACTGGTTAGCGGGAAAAAAATAATAGTCCACAACGGCACAGATCCAACTTCGTCCATGAATGGCCGCCAGCCGACTGTCTGTACCGAGCCGCGGGCACGCACACTCCCAGTCCCGTTCTCCTCCCAGTCCATCACAACCAATCAAATTGCTTAAACTTGATTTTGCCCTTGACTGATTAGTAGGGTAGGGACAAGTAAAAGTGATGCATTTACTGGCGGTAGTAAATCACAGTTGTTAACGAAACACTACATTTACTGTGTGTTTTAAGCCAACAGAAAATACCTGTGTGTGCTATATTGTTATAGACCTGTGTAAAACATCCAATATGTGAGTGTAAAACGTTAACCAAATTAAGTAAAAGGTGAATCTTACTATTCAAAGTGAAAAGGTCTAAAATGCATTGTATTTAAGAGAATGTTTAAGGGGTGTAGGAGAAAAAAAGGTTATATATGTAACCTGAGGGGTTACACTTATTTTCAATGATCCCCAATAAACCATCATCTGACTGGTTTAAATCTCTAGACTCTTCAATCTCTAAATTTCTTTGGAAAGATAAACCACCCCGTATCAGCTTAAAGACGCTACAGAAAACTAAAGACAGAGGTGGACTAAATCTGCCTAACTTCCATAAGTACTAGACTACTATATATCACTAAATGGATAAAACATAATCCTTTAGACGAGCCCTGGATAGATATAGAACAGAAAATATGCAATAATATCACAATTTCAGATTTGCCGTTTATTAGCTCAAATATAAAACGGCATACATGCTTTAAAAATATTAATATCAGCTCTACTCTGACAGCATGGTGGGAGTTCCTTAAAATTACAAAGTCATCACTTATCCCATGCAGTCGTACACACCCATGGTGTGAAGGCGCCCTTCCTCCACTGCGTTGGCTGGCACCTTGGCCCTCTGGTGCATTGACGATCCTCGGGCTTGGGGCGGGTTCTCGGGTGGGCGCCGGCCTATTCCCGGTGGTGGCTTCGCGGGGCCTGGCCCCCCCAGGACCACTTCAGCGCGGCTGGCTGCCGGCAGAGCCCACGGGCTCGTCCCCGCGGCTCTTGGGGGCGTCGGCATTGCGATGGCTGGGGGATTTCCTCGGGGTCGTCTCTCCTCTTTCCTCGGGCAGGGGTTGCAGATTTCCTGTGATGGCCCCTCTTTTGTGCACACTGCTTTGGGAGTCCGGGGTTATGGGTCCCCTGACCCCTGCCTCTGTGCTCGGGGAAGGCGGGTCTTTGGTTCTCCACAACCACTATCGAGCTAATTCCTTCTGGATAATTTTCACCTAAACTAATGCACTCTCACAAACTCCCACAGGTGCTGGGTCCCAGGTATTAAATGTTCACTTATACACAGAACGCCTATAATTTATTTATTTATTTTCTTTCACTTTCTTTTTTTAGGTATCATATTACAGATGTTAGCTTAAATAATAATACATATGATTTAGCAATGGCATCAAGGTGTTACTCAATTGTATCTGTTGCTTTATGTCTGTTGGTTGTGCTGTTCTTTTTGCATCTCTTTCCAGGTGATGGAGCAGACAGAGGACGTTTTATCATTCTCTCCATTTTATCTCTTCTTTCTTTCACCTCTTCTCTTTCTTTCTTTTTCTCTTCTTGTTCTTCCTTTACTCTCCTACTTTCCCATTGTAGTGTCCATATAATTTGAAATTCTCCCTGCAGGAATCACAATGAAGCTATTTACATGCACAAATCAAGCGGAGCACTATGGCGAAAGCTGTTTGCTCCACTTGTGAAAGCAAAATCTGTCGAGCTCTAATTGGCATTAAGACATCAATTCTTATTGCCACATTTCTAGACAGGACACTGGGGGGAAAAATCCTAAATTTACCCATGTTAGTTAGTAGGATGTGTCATTATGCTAATTTTATTGCAACCTCATCCATTTTAGCAAGTAACCTTTTCTTTGCATTTTATTGAAGCCTGCCAGAGTAGCAGAAATCAGCTTACTCTAAGATGTTCATTAAATGAAATGCTATTTAAAAGTTCACATTACTCTACCTATATAGTGAAAACTAATTAATTAATTAAACTGTTGATATAATACCCACTTAATTTATTAAGTTGCTCTATGATTCCATCAAGTTGTTTCTTTAAAAGTTTTCCACCTTTACATAATCTTAATGTGTTTTGTAATGTGTGTTTTGTTTTAATTGTGTACAAGAAAATCTGAAGTGAAATGCATAAAGTCGTGTCTGCAGAACTAATTTGTGTTTGTTGTTGAAGGTTGCCCGTGCCTCAGTCCTAGTCCTTCATTGTCCATTTTCAGTCCAATGTCTGAGTTCAGCAGCACAACATTCTCCTTCCCTTCAAGAGTCCATCCTCCAGTTCTCGCAACTGAAAAACAGAATGAATTCAGCCAGCATTTTTTGCCAAAGAAACGCTCCATAGGTTGAAAAGAAATTACAGCAAAGCAGTTAAAAACATTTTAACTACAGTGTTCCCTCTAAAATGACAACCATAAAAGAAATAAAAGGATAAAAAACAAATAAATAAACCTTTGTCTCTGACAAAATAAAACTCAAAACTGGATCAGGCTGAAGTCAATGACATCACCTGTTCTCCTTGTCCCAAGGATCAGCCCGCATGTCACTGCGGCACTGTTTTGGTATTCTCTCGCATCTGAGAATGTCTAAATGAGACTAATCTCCATGTTAGCACATTCCTATCATATTGACCAGGTTTCTTTGCAAAGATAGAACTGGTAATAGCAGAAAGCAACAAACATTTTTAAGACACCACCTTTCCCCGCTGGAAGATCTCCTGGCTTGGTTAAAACTAAGTATAATTTAGTGTCCAAATCTGATTATGACTCCTTACCGCAATGCTAGCACTGTCTTCTCAGAGTCTTCTGTTGGCAGAAAGGTGGCTTCTCCTTTAATCTTGTTAGTAGCAGTTAAAACCCTGGTCCCCTTAGTGTCACTTTAATGTGATGCTTTTGGTTGATCCTGGGAAGGTTCCTTCCTTTCCTGTGAAACTCTGTTCAAAACATTTCCAAAAGAAATGAAACAAAGAAATAACCAAAAGACCCAAAGAAAAAAGCAAAATGTCTCCCAAGGAGCACAATTATGTATTTTCCAATATGACATAGGTTTTTGACTTATTACAAACTTTTTGATATCCTTCTGGTCCTTTGACCATGTGTATTTGCTGTTAGTAATACTTTTATTCATATATAACTTTTCAATCTTAATTGGTCAAGGGTGAAACTTTAAAGCAATGATTTTCTCTTTTAGTGTTTTGAGCTTCCAGTGTTTCTCTACAAATGATAAGAGTTTTGACATTTATACAGACAAACACGTGTAGGCCTGCTTTTTCACTCTTAAATAGTTGGCCTATTTAAGATAGTAAACGCTTCCCCGGTGCAACGTCCTTTTAGTTCCATTTCCGTTTCCTCTTTCTATTCATTTTATTAAAGTTTCGCTTTTCTCTTTTTATTTATTTTTTATTTTTTATTATTTAGTAGCAGTACTGCAATATCAAAAAAAAAAAAACCGATGTGACAAATCTGCATGTTTAATCAAATCATTTCAAATCATTTATGCATGTCATGCTTCTGGGCCCCTACTTTTTCAGCATGAAATTGAACGTCTCACCCTGGGGCAAGGCTTGACCCTGAGAACTCTGCCTTTGACCCATTACACGGACTCTTCTGCTTCCAGACTTTTTTATTTTATTTTTTATTTTATTCTTTTTAAAATTATTAATATTATCTACTTGTCCTTAGCACGATCGGCCAACTAAATGAAAGGCCTCACATCTTATGGTTGATTTTTGGTATAATGGTATAATTTTCTCGGTCAAGTTTTCTCTTTATGCCACTGCTAGTGTCCATGGCTCTTGACTCTCTTCCTTGCTGTTGCAAAGCGGCCCGTGCCTGCTATTGTTTGGGTACGGCGCGCCCTCTATCTGTCAAAAGTATAATTGCAATTTTTTTTTGTTTTGTTTTTTATTATCATTAAATTATTATTGAGCTATTCGCGGGCCGCGCTGAGTGACGACGAGGGCTGTGTGCGGCCCCCGGGCCGCCAGTTGCCCATCCCTGCCCTAGAGTTTGAAAAAGATTTATTATTAACACAAACAAACTGGAATCCGTCCGACAGATAAGATTTAAACCAGCCTAATGCTTTTCCCTTAATCCCTACAGTATGCTCAAGTCTTTGTAGGAGAATATTGTGATCAACTGTGTCAAATGCAGCACTGAGATCTAGCAGGAGAAGTATAGACACAAGTCCATTATCTGAGGCCATGAGAATATCATTGGTGACCTTCACCAGAGCTGTTTCAGTGCTATGATGGGCTCTGAAGCCTGACTTAAACTCCTCTAGTAGGTCATTACTTTGTAAATGTTCACAGAGTTGATTAGCAACTACTTTCTCAAGAATTTTAGATAAGAAAAGAAGATTAGATATAGGTCTGAAATTTACTAACTCATCTTGATCAAGAGAAGGTTTCTTAAGTGAAGGTTTAATAAGAGCTACTTTAAAAGCCTGTGGTACATATCCATTTACTAAGGATAGATTAATCGTGTCTAAAATAGGACCACTGATCAAAGGGAATACCTCCTTAAAAAATTTGGTTGGGATTGGGTCTAACATACAGGTAGAAGGTTTAGATGAAGCTAATATTTTAGATAGCTCATAATGCTCTACTGCTTCTAAACAGTTCAGGCAACGCGCAGGTTCTAAAGATTCCTCCAACGCTGCCTCACTTACTGAGGACGAGGTAATCATGTTTGGGAGGATGCCAATTATTTTATTTTTGATGGAATCAATTTTATTTATGAAGAATCCCATAAAATCATTACTGCTAAGAGCTAAGGGAATGGATGGATCACTCAGTCCGGTCTACCCATTCGGTTGATCCGGAACCCATGCAGATCAGTAGAACCTAGCTTACCCTTGAAGAAAGGCAGATGCGTAGGGACTAAAAACAGTGCATTCATTGTGGACCATATTATTGCAACCTGCCCTGTACGGCCAAAAGACAGGGTCCGTCGATTGTAGTGGGGAAACCGGTGGACCAAGACCAGCCCCATAGAGCCCCACGACTTTCCTTGCCTGCCACTATCTTTGCTAGCCACGACTGTTACAATTGTCCGCTCTAATAGATTCAGGTTGCGATCCTAACCTAATGGATCAGACATCCGCCCATCAGGCGCAAATTGAAATCGGACCACTTGCCACTCGCCTTCAGCTTGCTGCTCTGGAAGGTCGAGTTCTCTCTAAAGTAACCCATCAAACTAAGCCGCTCGAACTTGTTATTTCTGGTAACCATCGGGAATCCATTTCTTTTTACATCTTCCCCCTTAAGCAGTCTTCTGCTGTCCTGGGTTTCTCTTGGCTACGGAGGCATAATACAGACATAAATTGGGCCGAGCTTCGAATAGAGAGTTTTTAGTAAGAGAGAGGGTAAATCCTTGCCATCCCATCGGCCTTACGACTGCACCATTGAACTACTTCCCGGGGCACCACTCCCCTCTAGCTGAATTTACAATGTCTCCTGTGCTGAGCAACAGGCTTTAGACACGTATATAAAAAAATCATTGGCTGCCGGAATTATCCGTCCCTCTTCCTCCACTCTAGGGACAGGGTTTTTTTTTGTCGGGAAGAAGGAAGCGTCTCTTCAACCCTGTACAGATTTTCGTGGTCTGAACCAGATCACAGTAAAAAACAAATCTCCTCTTCCCCTAATTTCGTCCGCATTCGAGCCTGTACAAGAGTCCACTATCTTCACCAAACTGGACCTTCATAACGCTTATCATTTTGTTTGAATACACCAGGGGGATGAGTGGAAGCCAGCCTTTAAGAGACCCTTGGGATACTTTGAGTACCTGGTGATGCTTTTTGGACTGTGCAATACTCCAGCTACCTTCCAGGTGCTAGTGAACGATGTTCTCCGTGACTTTCTTAACATCTTTGCTTTCATTTACCTTGATGACATACTCAGTTACTCCAAAAATTTCACCGAACACCGCCGTCATGTCGCTCAGCTCTTTCAATGCCTCCTGGAGAACAAATTGTCAAAGCAGAAAAATGTGACTTCCACCAACCGTCCATCACCTTCCTTGACTTAATCCTCGTGGGTGGGCATTTCCGATCGGTTCCAGACAAGATTAAAGTGGTCTTCGACTGGCCAGTACCCAAAACCAAGAAGTAACTCCAAAGGTTCCTGGGTTCCGCTAACTTCTACCTCAGATTAATCTGCAACTTTAGCCAGACCGCTGCTCCACTAAATGAACTAACCTTGACCAAGACAGCGTTTACCTGGAACGAAAGAGCTAATGCCACCTTTCTGGATTTAAATAGAAGGTTTTCCTAAGCACCCATCCTCATACACCAAGACCCACAGAAACAGTTTACCCTGGAAGTCTTTGCCTCGGACACAAGGGTTGGAGCCGTCCTTTCTCAGCTTCCTGATCTAGATCAAAAGCTTCATCCCTGCGCCTTCTTCTCCCGACACCTGATCCCTGGTGTTACTGCAATGGTGTCAGTCGCACCATTGCAGAAATCTCCAGGCGGTTTTGGTGGCCGTCAATCAATAAAGATTTTAAGTATTACATACTTGCCTGTCCCACCTACGCCCGGAATAAACCCTCACACAGACCACCCACCATACTCCTTCAACCGCTTCCCGTACCAAATCGCTCATTGCCTAAGACTTTGTTACCAGACTGCCCAATTTGGTGGAGTATGGTGGAATTACCACCATACTCACTATAGTCGACCGCTTCTTGAAGTCTTACCACCTAATCCCACTTAGAAAGTTACTATCTGCCTCCCAGACTGCCCAGCTGTTATTAAAACATTCTATCTCAACAGGATCTCACAAGATATCCTCTCCGACCGAGGTCCGCAATTCGTTTCTCAGGTCTGGAAACAATTCTGTTCTGCTCTCTGTGCCAAATACACACTGATGTCTGGCTATCACCCTCAAACCAATGGTCAGACAGAAAGAATGATCCAGGAGTTAGAATCCACCCTCCGCTGCCTCACATCCTCAAACCCCTCTGAATGGAACAAGTTCCTACCCTGGATTGAATATGCCCACAACTGACTCTGCTTCCACTGGTCTTTCCCAGTTCGAAATCTCACTCAGCTATCAACCACCCCTGTTTCCCTCTGACAAAAAAGAAATTTTCGGTCTCATCAGTCCATCATCACATCTGCTGCTGTAAACACATCTGGTCCCAAACCACCCAGGCTCTTCAACGCACTGCAGAGGAGAACCGCAAATTCGCCGACTGTAAACGGAGACTAGCACCCCATTACCATCCTGGACAGAAGGTTGTCTCTCTTCCTGTGATATTCCCCTCAGGTCCATGCCCAAGAAGCTGGCTCCCTGCTACATCGGTCCCAATCCAATGCAATCCACTTTATTTATATAGCACATTTAACAACAGAAAAAGTTTCCAATGTGCTGTACATAAAAAATAAAATAAATCTAATTAAATAAAGTAAAATAAACTAAAAGGAGACAGAGGACCACACAACTACGCGGTGTCAAAAGCCAAAGAGTAAAAGTGGGTCTTAAGACCCAATGTAATTGAGTTAATCATCAGCCCCCACCACATTCCGTCTCCCATGGAACCTCCAGATCCACCCCACGTTTCCCAGGTAAAGCCGTGTTAGCCAGTCCCTTGTGCTCTCCTGCCAGACACCTACACCCACCTGGGATCTCGGGGGCACCCAATTTATATGGTCTAATGAATCATTGACTCCCGTCGACAGGGTCGCGGCTGGCAGTACCTCATCCACTGGAAAGGATACGGTCCTGAGGACCATACTTGGGTGCCCGCCCATCTACATCCTCTGGGCCGCCGGGTGGCGGCCGTTGAGGTGAGGTGATGTCGGGATCTGGCATTTTCGGGCTTCTCAGGAGGAGCTTAAAAGGAGGCTGCTGCCAGCACTTCTTCGCCAGAGTGTCAACCCATGTGGTAGGAATCAGCCATGTCTTTCCCGCGTGAACCTAAACTTCCAGGCAAATCTAATCCTGCGTCTCTTCTTCCAAGGTCCCTCCCGAGTTCCGTCGTGGAAACCAGTCTTCCAAGCTTCTAGCTGGCAGTTTGCCGACTCCGCTCCTCCTGAGCCCTCACCTACTGATCGAGCCTAGCTCACCCTCCATGGATCCTCCGTCCGGCCTCCATGGATCCTCCATCCAGCCTCCCTGCATCAGCAGCACTTCATCTCTGACCCTCCCGGAAAGGATTACATGTCCGCAACCTCAGTGCCGCACCTGCAGCAGTCCCATCCCTCTGATTCCACTTACCTCTCCCTGGTGGTAAACCAGTCATCTTGCAGTAAGCTGTCATCCCTGTTTAAACATTTATTCTCCCCTCTAACCACTCTGTCTCCCCTCCGCAGCCTGTGTTTCCGTCCCGTCCCAATTCTCAGCTCCAGAAACCCCGATCCAGCCTAGTCACATTCAATAAACCCTTTTAAGCGTAAAGTGATCTGGTCTCTTGAGTGTGTGTTCTGGATGTGGGCCAAACAACACATTTAACAAATTTCCTGCATTTAAATTCTAACAAGACAGAAGTTGTAATCTTTGGGCCAGAGTCTTCAAAAAATAAAGTTCTTAATCAATCACTTAATCTGGATGGCATTAACTTGGCCTCTGGTAATAAAGTTAAAAATCTTGGTGTTGTTTTCGACCAAGACATGTCATTTAAATCCCATATTAAACAGGTTTCCAGAGTTTCCTTTTTTCACCTCCAGAATATCGCCAAAATTAGAAACATTCTGTCCAGGTGTGATGCTGAAAAACTAGTCCATGCATTTGTTACTTGAAGGCTGGACTATTGTAATTCTTTACTATCAGGAAGTCCACAAAATGAAGTTCGAAGTCTTCAGCTGATCCAAAATGCTGCGGCAAGAGTTCTGATGAAAATCAACAAGAGGGATCATATTTCTCAAAATTTAGCTTCCCTTCATTGGCTTCCTGTTAAATCAAGAATATAATTTAAAATTCTCCTTCTAACGTATAAAGCCCTTAATAATCAAGCTCCATCATATATCAGAGCTTTGATTACCCCGTATGTTCCTAACAGAGCACTTCGCTCTCAGACTGCAGGTCTGCTGGTGGTTCCTAGAGTCTCTAAAAGTAGAATGGGAGGCAGATCCTTTAGCTATCAGGCTCCTCTCCTGTGGAACCAACTCCCAGTTTTGGTCCGTGAGGCAGACACCCTATCTATTTTTAAGACTAATCTTAAAACTTTCCTTTTTGACAAAGCTTACAGTGGCTCATGTTACCCTGAGCTATCTCTATAGTTGTGCTGTGATAGGCCTAGGCTGCTGGAGGACATCAGGGTCTAATTTTCTCACTCTACTGATTTCTACTGTTCTTCAGTCTACTGTTCTCCAGTTTTGCATTGTATTACATTGAAATGACTGTTGTCATTTCAGCTTTTAACTTTTTGCTCTCTCTCTTTTTCTTCATAGTAGGTACACCTGGTCTGGCGTTCTGTTAACTGTGACATCATCCAGAGAAGACGGCTCACCCGCTACTACCATCTAATGTAGAACAGATTACTAGATCAATGTGTGCTTCTGTGCTTTTTTATCTCTCTTGTTGTGTCTCTGCTCTGTCTTCTGTAACCCCAGTCGGTCGAGGCAGATGACCGTTCATACTGAGCCCGGTTCTGCCGGAGGTTTTCCTTCCCGTTAATGGGGAGTTTTTCTTCCCACTGTCGCTTCATGCTTGCTCAGTATGAGGGATTGCAGCAAAGCCATGTACAATGCAGACGACTCTCCCTGTGGCTCTACGGTTCCCCAGGAGTGAATGCTGCTTGTCGGGACTTTGATGCAATCAACTGGTTTCCTTGTATAGGACATTTTTGACCAATCTGTATAATCTGACCCAATCTGTATAATATGATTGAACTTGATTTTGTAAAGTGCCTTGAGATGACATGTTTCATGATTTGGCGCTATATAAATAAAATTGAATTGAATTGAATTGAATTTATAAGGTATGCTTATAAATAGCATGGTCGCTCATTTATAAGCATACCTTCTCTCCACAAATGTGCTACATTTGGAATAACAGCAATATTTTGTACAAAAATGGATCAATATTTTATAGACATGCCCTGCGACAGACTGGCAACCTGTCCAGGGTGTACCCCGCCTCTCACCCATTGAAATGCTGGAGATAGGCACCAGTACCCCTCGCGACCCCATGAGGGATAAAGCGAGTAAGAAATAGGATGGATGGATTTTACAGACACGGTGTAGCAGCGGTATTATTTTAGTTAATCAGCTCTTTATTAATAAAGGGCTTCTGTGCACCTACACAGAATTTCTTAATAAGTACAATATTTGTGGTACTGAATTTTTTATGTTGTATTAGATGCTATTCCATCAGGTTTGTTGATGTTATTTAGAGATGTTGATCCGCCTTTCCAATTTGTCTAACCTCTTTATCCCAGACAATCCACTGTATTTTCTTACTAATAAAGTTAAAGAAGTTTCTTTTAAATTAATTCATAATTTTTATCCTACCAAACAATTCCTACAAAAATATAAAGTAGATATAAATGTTTCCTGCTCTTTCTGTAAACTTTATCCAGCGACTTTTATTCATCTTCTTTGGAAATGTCATTAGTCACAAAACATTTGGAAAGATATCACTGCTCTAATATCTCAAAGCATAAAACCTAATTTCTTTTGTATTTAGAAAATGTTTTGTTTGCTTTTACAAACAAAAGGTTCATCTGCTTTTTTCCTCATAAATCTGATTCTGTTCTTAGCAAAGTTCCATATTCACAAAGCAAAATAATGAAAAGGAAACCTCTTTTTTCTCTCTCTTTAGAAATTACCTCAAACTTTATTTTGAAGCAATCCCAGACTCCATCCATCCATCCGTTTTCCATCTTGCTTGTCTCCAGCATTCAATGGGCGAGAGGCGAGGTACACCCTGGACAGGTCGCCAGTCTGTCGCACAATCCCAGTCAATAAAAAGTCTATAAAGACTTTGGACACTTAACAATTTTGTTAATACACACAAATTAGATTTTTTAATCATTGCTTTTGTATCGTATTTGTGTTCCTTTTTTATTTTTGCTTACTTGATCTATTGTTCTCTTACTTTTCTAATTTCCTTTTTTATACATCCTGTTTATTAATGTGTGGTTCTCACTTGTATTTACATATTTGGCAAAGATTTAAATAAAAAGAAGAAAAAACTCTTCAACCAGCTCCCACATTTTGACTGAAAACTGAGGCACTTAAATGTCTGTCAAAACCCACAGGCAATCTGAACTGCTTCCCTAAGCAGTCACATGGTATGGCTTCGGACATCATAATTGTGTGCTCCTGTAGCCTGTCTCATCCTGACTCGTCTGCTTTTCTTATACTCTGCGTTGTGTGTGCGTGTTCATTCAAGAACCAGCAGACCAAGACTGATAAGGCAGGTTTATTCTGTTTAAAACAAAAATAATATTCAGCACAACATTGGTTTCAACCAGGCTTCCACATGTACTCCTCCCCCAAGTGCAGCTCGGCGCGAACTGAGGTGAGTAAATAAAGCCAACCAAAGTTTTTCTCAATGTTTACAAATAAAATACCATTAAAATAAAACCCAAAACAAAAATGACCTACCCAGCAGTTACAATTTTATGTATTTAAAATCAGATTAACAAGGGAACTTAGTACAATATGAACATCCACTGATGAAAGTACATTTGTTTAATAATTAAAAATAAAAAAGGAACTCACGTACCTGTTTAAAACAAAAATAATATTCAGCACAGCATCGGTTTCAACCAGGCTTCCACATGTACTCCTTCAATGAAAATAATAGGAAACCTTAGAACCACATTTTACATGACAAAGCCTATTAAATATCACCAAACTGGGAATTAGCGCTGAACAGTGCCCAATAAAATGCTGTGCCTAATATAAAAATCATCTTACAACCTTCAATTATGTAAATAACAATAAAAAAACAATGTGAATCTACCAAACTTATGTTTTAAGGCATAATAAACATCTTAACAAGTAAATTGAAGAACCCGCTCCGCAGACTGACCTCTCCCAAGCGCAGCTCGGTGCGAACTGAGGTGAGTAGCGGGAATACACCGGAAATGACGCAAACAGGAAGTAAGAAAATAAGAGCTTCTCCACCAAAATAAAATACAACATGTAAACCAAGAAAACAAACAATGAAAATGGATTTGGGGTGAAATATAATCTAGCCTTCTTTTCGCACTTGTTACGCTCCTCTCCTAAATGAAGAAAGTCTTTGCGAAAACACCCCCTCCACTACTAGACACACACCTCGAAGCCTTGGCTCATCTCATAACATCCCTAGTAGTCATTTAAAGACTGTTTAGGGCAACTTTGAGGTATTTTCTACTGCTGACCCTATTTGTTCCGCTTAGTAGTTTGATTTTGAAACTGTAGTGTAAAAAAACAACAGGATTGTTGTTGCTGTGCACTTTTTTTTGTTTTACAACTTAACTCTTGTTTTTGCGATGATACCCAGAGCTCTTTCACCAGAGAAGAGCTCATGAACATCAGGGCAACATCACCAGAGGATTTATTCCCCACTTTTCTTCTACCTACACTGGAAATTTTGGACATTCTGGTCAAAGGTGCGCTCACCTTTGCTCATGCAGCGAAATGCCGGAGGAGAGGGAAACGCGCTGGTGCGCTCCTGCGTCTTCGCCTGCATAGACTCAGCTCACCGTTACAGGGCATAGTCCTGGGTAACGTGCATTCCCTGCCCAACAAACTGGACGAACTACAACTGCTGTTGGGAAAAAACAGGGACTTCTCTTCATCTGCTATTTTGTGCTTCACAGAGACGTGGCTGTGTGGATTAATACCGGACTCTGCGTTGCAACTTACAGGCTTACAAATCCACAGAGCGGAGAGAGACACAGAACTCTCCGGCAAAGCGAAAGGTGGATGGATCTGTTTTTACAACGGCTGGTGCAACGATGTGGCAATGATCCAGAAGCACTGATCTCCTGACCTGGAATCCTTCATCATAAACTGTAAGCCTTTTTATTCATCCCACGAGTTCACTTCATTCTGGTTGGAGTTTACATCGCGCCACATGCAAACATGCAGGTCACACAGCGCACGCTCGCAGACCATATACTGAATGTGGAGCGGAGCAATCCGGACTCCTTAGTTATCGCCCTTTCTTACAGGCAGAAACTAAAGCTCTCCAAACCTGTAGTGAGGACATCAAAGATGTGGTCCAGTGAGGCCATGTCACATGCCAACCTGCTTCATATCCTCCACTATTATCCCTGTTCCCAAGAAGCCAAGGTCCACAGGACTTAATGACTTTAGACCCATCTCCCTGACCTCTGTGGTTATGAAGTCTTTTTATCTCTGCCTTCAACACAATCATCCCTGCTCTGCTTCAGGAGAAGTTCTCCCAGCTGAATGTACCTGACTCCACCTGCAGGTGGATTACAGACTTCCTGTCTGACAGGAAGCAGCACGAGAAGCTGGGAAAATCAGTACTGGTTCCCCCCTGGGGTGTGTCCTTTCTTCTCTGCCAGAAAGGACACACTGCCAAAGTCTCAAGACAATAAAGGTGTTAGTTTTATGAAAACAGAACCCAATGCTGAGACCCCTGGTTGTGGTGAAAAAAGCCTTATTAATGTTTCAAACCATTCATTCCTGAACCAGATTCAGGAGTCAAATTGATATTGACTCCTGAATCTTGTGACGTAAAGTCAGTACTCATTTTAGACACTGCAGGTGCCCAGTCAGTTATTCTCTCAAGTGTGTTACCTTTCTCACATGAAAGTGCATGTGGTTTCAACTCTGAGGAGGTTCTGAGGAGGATAAAGATGGGTTAGGTCCTAGACCAGTCCACTGAGTTTATATAAAATCAAAACTTGTTACAGGATTTTTCCTGTTGTTGTCTATCCACATTTACCTATAGATGGTGTGGCTATGTTAATGGGGAATGATATTGCTGGAGGTTTAGGACTTCCCAGTCTGGAGGTTTTAGACCACCCTTTAGATCAGACAACCTCAGACTCATTTAATATAATAGTTTGGGTTGCTTCCACTGTTTAGTTTTTGCGTTTTGAGTCTCTTTCCTGTTTTATTTCTGTTATTGTTTATGTTTCTGGCTTGCTTTTGTGTTTCGGTTTGGATTTTGGCTGGTTTGATTACTCACTCTGCACACCTGCTCTGCTCCACTAGTCTGATTCTGTCTGCCCGCCCAAAACCTGACCGATTGGTTTCTGGAACCTGAACCTGCCTGTCCGTGAGTTACGGAGCTTGGTGTACCCTCGTGTGCTCTTGGAGTCCTAGTTCCCCGGACCTGGACTGTACGTGCTGCTTTGAACTGCTGCTGGAACTCTGCTTTTCCCCCTCAGACCTTCCCTCCGTCAGTGTCTGCTCTTCGCAGCTTAAACTGCCTGGTTTATTATGGACTCTGTTCTGTTTCTGTTTGCCTGCTTACCCCATAAATAAACCTTAAGGATTCGCTTCGTGTCTGGCTGAATATTGGGTTCTCTCCAAAGAATACACTGCAAAAATGGATCTAAAAATAATTAAAATGTTCTTAAAGTTAGTGTATTTGTCCTTGATTTGAGCAGGTAAATAAGATTATCTGCCAGTGCAATAAGTATTTTGACCCCTAAAATAAGAAAATTAGACATCATGGACTTGAAATAAGATGATGGAGATGAGTTGTTCCTATTTTAAGTGCAAAAAATCTTGTTCCATTGGCAAATCATCTTATTAACCTGCTCAAATCAAGGACCAATGTACTAATTTTAAGAACATTTTACCTACTTTTAGTTCCACTTTTGCAGTGTAATCATTACATTTACAGACCCTGGGCTGCATCCAGCCTGTGTGGTTAACTGTGCACAGGCACACAAATATCCCAATGGTATGAGTTGGTGGAGCTGGAGAAGCCAAGTCTACTGTGGGAGAAAGCGCCCCTTCCCCCTCACTGGACCCCATTTGTTATCCGCTCAACAAGCTGACAAAACCCTACAAAGATGTTTTGAGAATGTGGTGCTGAACAAGCTTTTGGAACATGGTTTCTTAATGTGTCAATGATCTTCATCAGGTGCAGAAAGCTCACACTGGAGTAAAGTTAAACAGATTATTATACTGACTACGTATAGACAAAAGGTCTTGTCTCTGGAACATGAAAGCCATTGGTCAGGTCACTTAGTTATTACCAAGAGATATCATGTTTTCTTAAAGCACTTTTTCTGGCCTTGCATGAAATGTGATGTCTCAAGGTTCTGTTGCAGTTGTCATATGTGCCATATTGCTGGTAAACCAAATCAGGTGATACCCCTGTTCCATTGTGCCCTATTCCAGTAATAGTCATTCAACCATGTCAGTAGACTGTGTTGGACCACTACCAAAAACAAAGTGTGGGAATCAATATTTGCTTACAATCATGTGTACTGCTACGCACTTCCCTGAACCCCCTCCGTTAAATAAAATTATATACAAGTCTGTTATTAAAGCACTGACAAGGTTATTGACAAGGTGTTTGACCTGCCAAGAACCATATAAACAACTAAAACAAACTTCTAGTCGAAGTTGTTCAAAAAGGTAGCCTAAACATTAAACCTAAACTATATTGTTTCCTCTGCATGTCACATCACAAGGTGCATTGGACTAGTGGCATCAGACTCTAACGTCAATGCACGCAAGTACTGCTTGGACACAGAAAAAAGTTGCGAAGAGGGTGTCTCATTTGTGTTGTTTGCTGCTATGGAAGCTGTTCAGGAATCTTTCTGTTTCAATCCTACTGAGATGGTCTTTAGTCACACACCCCGTGGACTACTCAGAGCTTTAAAAGAAACTGTCTTAGTTCCTGCAGAGGGTTCTAAGAAAAGTCTCACTAAGTATGTACAAATATTTTGTGAGTTCCTGTCATGCTAACGCTCTGGCTAAGAAGCACTTAGCTGATTCTCAAAGTGAAATGAAACAAAAGTATGATAAAACGTCTGTCAAAAGAGATTTCCTAGTGGGAAAAAAAACATAATCGACATTTTCCTCACACCAGGATAACTAGATGAGTCACCTGACCCAGGAAGTCAGCTTCGGGTCCATAACACAATAAATATATTTACTGAGACATTCCACAACTGTACATACTGTACTGTAAGTTTGAGGGACCACAAATGATAGTACACTTACCGGTTGTGTTCTCTGAATGTCCTGACAATAGAGGCCACAGAGAACCTGCTTATATTTGGTTGAACACGTAGTCCTGCTTCCCTCATACTCATTCCATTAACCAGAACATGGTGTATGATTGTTGCTCTAATTTCATTGGAAATGATGGCTCTTGTTCTTCCTCCTCCTCCTCTTCTACTTCCACCTTCTTTCCTGCCCTCCATTGTGAAAATCACATGCCATTTGGATTTGACATGGCTTTATATTCCCATTACTGATTGGGTGCAACACATTACTGATTTGAAACAGGTGTGTTAAATTTCGAGTGCTTGTGTGTTACCGATGAAAACAGTGTGTTACTTGTATTTCACTTTTGGGGCTGTGTTGTGCCATTCTGAGTTGAAGTGCACCAAAATGCTACATGTGCTTTTTGAATGACAATGTGTTTACAGTTTTGCACAAAGAGCGATTCCGATTTGCTAGCTGTGTCTAACCACATGATGTCATGTTTTGTTATTGAACCCGAACACAACCACAACAGAGTAAAGTTTAACAGTTTATTGAAATTTGTGGATAGTGAAGGAAGGAACCAAGAGTCTGAACTGAGCTGAAGCAGGAGGATGGTGAAGGCAGGAACTGGCAAGCAGGTTGGAACCAGAGCATGGAGGCAGCAGAACCAGAAGCACAGCAGAATAGAGACGTGGAACCAGGCTTGACCAGCAGCACGACAGAATGGAGACTTGGAACCAGGCTGAGCCAGCAGCACGACAGAATAGAGACTTGGAACCAGGTTGGACTCACAGCACGACAGGATGAAGACTTGAAACCAGAACTACAGCAGGCTGGCGGAGAATGGAGGAATTTCGGACTGGACGAGACTGGATGAGGTGAGCAGCAGAAATAGAGGTAAGCAGGAAAACAGAACGAACCAACGAGGAATGACAGACTGCAGTGAGCTTAAGTAGTGACGCTGACAGGTGTGCTGAATGCTGGCTGATTAGTAGCTGACAGGTGTGGATTATTACTGAACTGAACTGGTGGAAATGGAGGAAAAAATAGAGGAAGGTATGGATTTAGAAGGGTGGACGCCAGTGGGGAGAGGAAGAGGGAGAGGACGTGGAAGAAATAAAACAGATGAAGGAAAGGGAATTCAAGGCAGTAAACGAGAACTGGAAGGAAGTAGTTCGGATGAAGAAAGGATAGTTAGGAGGAAACTTGTGAGGGAGGAATTTAAAATAATATTAAAACTTAAAAATTAGCAGGAACAGGATAACATCAGCCCCATTGTGGTGTCAAGAGAAATAAAAAAGAAAATTGGAGATGTCGAAATAGTAAAGATTTTGCGAGATGGAAACCTATTGGTTGTTTGCAAAAACGAAGAACAAATGAATAAGGCTTTAAATGTAGATAATATTTGTAAAAAAAACTGTGTTGGAGAAAAAAGTGTTGGGAGAAAATAAAAAGATTAGAGGAGTGATTTATGGGATCCCTCTAGATGAAGATCTTGAGAAACTTAAGAGAAGTATTGGGGGTGCAAAAGGGAACAACTTGAAAAGATTGTCCAGAACAATAAATGGAGAAAGAGTAGGAAGTTTATCAATTCTCATTGAATTAGAAGAAAAAGAATTGCCACAAAACATCAAAATAGGTTATCTCAGTTTTCAGGTCAGACCATATATCCCTCCACCAATTTGTTGTTTCAAATGTCAAAGGTACGACGGACACATAGCAGCAGTTTGTAAAGGAAAGCAGAGATGTCCAAAATGTGGGGAAGATCACAAGTTTGAAGAATGTAAAGAAGTACAAGAAAAATGTTGTAACTGTGGAGGGCAACATAGAGTTACGTATGGAGGGTGTGAAGAAAGAAAGAAGGCAAAAGAAATCATACAGCTGAAAATGACAAAAACCATAAGCTATGCAGTAGCAGTTAAAAATGTGAAGGAACAGAAAACAAGGAAGAGTGAACAAATACAGGGTCAAATTTCATTGCAAGCCAAAATACATGCAGAGGAAAATATCACAATATCAGTAGAAAAACTAATATTATTTGTAGCTTATGTAATCAACTGCACTGACCAAGCCAAGCATAAAACTGAGAAGATTAAAATAATAGGGAGAGGAGCTGAAAAGTTTTTGGGGTTTAAAGAAGGATCATGGGAAAATATAAACAAAAAGTTGGAGGGAGATGGGAGACCAGGACCATCAGGTGAAAGTAGTTCATGTTAATATTACAGTGGAATGCAAGAAGTTTAATTGCTAACGGACAGGAACTTAAAGGTTATATTGACAGTGTTAAAGATCAACCAGAAGTTATTTGTGTGCAGGAAGCATGGTTAAAAAAAACATTAGATTTTGTGATTAAAGGATATAATAGTATAAGAAGAGATTGTCAGGAGGGAGGGGGAGGAGGATGTGGAATATTTATAAAACAAGGGATACAATATCAGGTATTAGGGAATGGCAAAGAACTAGAATTTATAGTAATTGAGATATGGGAACAAGAAGGTAAATTTAAAATAATACATTTTTATAATCCATGTAAAACAATATCAATTGAAATAATGGAGGAGTTAACTGAATATTTGGAAGGGAAAGTAATTTGGTGTGGGGATTTTAATGCAAATAGTACATTATGGGGTAAATGTAATAACTTATAACTCCACAAGAAGAAGAAGAAGAAGAAGAAGAAGAAGAAGAAGAAGACTGGAGCTGTATGGAAGGTGGCAAGTGTCTTGAGTCTGTGCATGATGCAGCAGACAGGCTGAATCATGACACATGAGAAGTCTTTAAAGTTCTACAAACTGTGTGCTTCAATCAATAAAGTGGTTTGTACACTTGCAACTTTGGTTTTGCAAATGGATTTTAGAAGCCTTGCTTACAGAAATACTGTAAGCCAGGCTTCATACTCAACCTACAGGTCGTAAAAATCTCTGATCTTAACAGTTAGAGCTATATACTGTTTGTTGACACATTTAATGAATATGTTCCATACACACGCATGTAACTTCCTTAATTTATTTCAAATACAGCTTTGTTCAGCTTGGTTCAGCTCTGACCAGTGGAACATATTCTTGGGGGACAGGGTGGTGTTGACACAGCCGTGTGGGTTCAGCTTTATATGATTAGGCCTATCTGTGCAGCTAATTGGGACTGTAGCTGGGGTTGCTGTATCAACGTGTGGTGGTAAAACCATGACTGGAATTTGAAAAAGCTGGGTAAAATCTGTAAAGTAAAATTAGAATTAAACAAATGTATTGAAAAGCAAATTCTATTTTTTATTCAAATACTTTGAAAAGAAAACTTTGAAGATGGCAAGTCAGGAAGCTTCTTTTTGGCCAATTAATTTAAAATAAAAAAATTAAAAACAACTTTTTGCAATCACAGACTCAACTGGTAAAACAATAAATGATCTGGAAAGTTTAAACAACACCTTTGTTGGGTTCCAGGGATTTTAGTCCCTGTTTTCGTCCACCAGAGGGCAGCAGGGAGCGGCACCTGGAAAGGACATGCCGTCTTTCTGACACACCTGACGCTCATCACCTCATCTCCCTGGAGCATAAGAGGAGCAGACGGCCAGCACTTCAGCGCCTGAGTGTTTGCCAATATTGGTCCATCTGAGCGTTCCTGAGATTTATTCTCTGGGTTTTTTTTCCCTGTCTAAAGATTTGCTCTTTGGGATTCACCCGATGTCTGTTCCCAGACGTTTCCCTTGTGACGCTGTGGGTTTTACCCACTGGATGCCCGAGACTTTTTTCATCTCCACCGTTGGATTACCAAATCATTTCCGGATTCTCCAGCTGGCTGTCGACCGCTCCTCTTATCTTCTCCGAGCTTCAGTTTACCTGTCCGCCCTCCAACTCTGTCTGGACACCATCTAAGGATCAAGACCCTAGAACCACAACCCTCCCCTCTGGCTCAAACCACACATCAGCAGAAGTAAGACCTGTCAGATTCTCTCACGGTTCTCAAGTTTCCCATGTCCCTTAAACTCACCATCTCCCTCTGCTGTTTTCTCTAGTGAGACCAGGACGAGCCCGTGAACCAGACTCCAGAAAATACAATATCTGCTTGTAATATTCTGACCATAAATAAATCCTCTTAACTGATTCCTGTTCTCCTGTGGTTGTTCTGCATGTGGGTTAAGAGATTGGATCCCAACATGACAACCTTCCAAGATTTCTACAAATCTTTATACACATCGCAAATAAATCAGTTAATGACATCAAGCAATTTCTGGATAAAATAACACTTCCTAAATTATCAGATAGTCAAACAATGACCCTGGATTCCCCACTGACAACAGTCGAAATCTAGGAAGCTCTAAAAAGCATGCCCAATAAAAAGGCTCCAGGTCCAGATGGTTTCCCAGCGGAGTTTTATAAAGAGTTCTGGAATATTCTGCCACCTACATTCCACATAATGTTGCAGGAAACTAAGGAAAATGGCAAATTCCCGGCAAATATGAGTTCTGCTACTATTACTCTCCTGCTTAATCCAGGCAAAGATCCTATGTTTGCTACCAGCTATCGTATCGTATTCCTAATTAACGTGGATAATAAAATAATCTGTAAAGCTCTTGCAAAATGATTAGATAGTTACTCCTCTCATAATACACCCTGATCAAACTGGTTTCATTAAAGGAAAGCAGTCATCCACAAATGCACACAGATTACTTAATTTAATAGATTATTCCTATAGTAAAAATATTGAATCCAATATATTGTCATTAGATGCAATAAAGCATTTGACAGAGTTAATTGGAAATTTGTATTTGCTACTCTACAAAAAAATTGTTTTTTTGTTTTTTTTATAAATTGGTAAAAAAAAATTATACAGCTTCCCAACAGCATGTGTCAGGACAAATAACCAAACATCTTACACCTTTTGTCTCCAGAGGCCTATTAGGCAAGGATGCCTGCTTTCCCCCTCACTGTTTGCTATTTTTATTGAAACACTAAGCAGCAACATTTAGACAAATTAATGTTGTTAAAGGTATAAAATGCATGAAAACAGAACATAAAATTAGTCTTTATGGAGATGATATATTACCTTATCTCCAGCACTCAAACACATCTCTCTCTCTTTCTCTCTGTCTCAAGTAATTAGATTACTAGAATCTTTCTCAAAAGTCTCAGATAACTCTATAAATTGGTCTAAATCTACAGTACTGCCAATTAACTGCTTTTTACAGGTTTACAACTGCAATCAGGAAGTATTAAATATTTGGGTATTACTGAGCCGTCTAAATTGGTGGATTTACCAAAACTTAACCACATCCCTCTTTTAAAAAAGATAGAAGAAGAACTTGAAAGATGGAAAGCGCTACCAATTTCACTATAATCTATAAATGAAAATAAATTTAAGCATATTAAAAGTGGTTTACAAATTCCAATAAATATATTGGAGTTCCTGGATCTAAAGCCCCCAAAACTACTGTCTAAATTTTACAGGACACTATCTAAACTAGATGATTCCATATTTCTTTCTATTATGAAATGGGATGAGGATTTATCAGTCAGCTTTGAACAAAACATCTGGGCTCAGATATGTCTAAGAACTTTCAAAATGACTAGAAACCCAACTTACTGAAATACAACTAATGCAATACAAAATTCTTCACAGAGTACACTATACTGGTCAAATATTATTCAAGATGGGTTTTGCACAATCTAATATCTGTCCACAGTGCACAGGCAATAATTCTGACTATTATATTCATGCACTATAGTTATGTACATCTGTTCAGAGGTTCTGGGTCCAGATATTTAAGGACTTGTCAAAGTGCCTGAGGTATGGGCCGGTGTATGCCCAGTTATCTGGCCCTACTGGGGCCTCTGGTGTGCTTGGGGGCCTTGGGGCCTGTTGAGCTGGGAGAGAGGTTGAACTCCCCCATCTATAAGGTGAACAAACGTTATTAAAAAAGATAGGATAACCCTTATGTCAAAATTTGATTGATGACTTCCGGTCACCCCCAACAGCCGCTTTCACCACTCTTTTCCAGCTGAAGTTCGTCCTCGGAAGCCCCCCCCCCCCTTCAACCTTATCCCTGCCCCCTGCCATGCTTCTCTCATGATATAAGGCCTTTTCTCAAACCTCGATAGTGATTAAATCCTTTTTCAACATGGCGTCTGAAAGAAGCAAGTTTTATCCTACCATTTCTGAGACACCTGTCACGATCTGCTACAATTAGAGTGATGTTTGGCAAACTCAGAAGACCCGACGCAAGGCTACGTTGTTTGTATGCACAACTCAGATGCCTCCGACCCTACCTCTGCAAGAAGAATGGTCTTTGGAACCCTGTGGGGGTACGTGTTCATGTATGAATCCAGCGATTTGTGTCTCTATCAGCTGGATGAAGGAGCTGACAATCTGCAAACTATCCACTTCTTGGGCATGCTAACGTCAAACGATTGGGGTGTTCTGAAACTCTTCATGCTCCACTGACTGGATCCCAAGGAGTCGAATGTAGCAGGCCCTGCAGTGAAACAAGAAACCGAGGACGAAATTCTTGGGTCTCTGTCAGAGACCCAGGACCAAGATTCACAGCTTGAGGACTCACAACGTCCCTCCGGCCAAGGAGATCCTCCCTCCCCGGGGCTTTCCCAGCCTGAGAACTCACAACTTCCCCCCGATCAATGAGATGGTGAGAGCGGGGCAGATGAATACGATGGTTGGATCCGCTTCGGGTTCGTCAAAGCTGTGAAAACTGCGGTGTATCATCTTTTGAGTGTCACATTCAACAAGTACATGCGAGATTTCTGCTACGGATGCACCGTGGAGCATCCTAGTTTGAGAGAACATCAGTGCGCCGAAGTGCTTGAGGAAGGGTTCTTTGAAAGCAACTATTATGGTGTAATGTGAATACTTTATAATGCACGGTTCATTGACGCCGTTCAGCAGTTCTTAGCCGCTCGCGACATCCATCAAGACAGTAGCACAGTCAGCGCGGTAGCACAAGCTTACTCATATGAATTGACGCTAGTCAAGCACGTGCATGACCCTATAAATGACATGTATCATCAGCTGGTTCAACAAACCCCTTAAACCAGAGATCAGCTTCTAGCCGCAACACAGTACTGGCTTGGTTGTTGAAACCAAAGCATGCATATTTTCTCATGTCTTTCTTTTTATATATTGAATGACTGTTTTTACAAATAGTTTGTAATATATTAAATTAGTGTTTTCTACAATTAGTTTATGACATCATATTAAAGAATGTAATTTCAGGTTTTTCTTTTTAAAATATTAAATTACTGTTTTTACAATTAGTTTGTGATATAATAAATGAATGTCATTTCCTTCCTAATTATGTAATTAAAAAAAAGCAAAACCCCGATTGCATTCGTCCTGCCTTTCATTTAGCATAACTACATGCTAAATGAGTAGGTATGGCTGAAAAAAAATTATGAAATTGGTATATTACCAGCCTTCGCACTCCGGCTCTTTTGGCGGGGTAAATAGATTACAAAGAGCTCTGGAAAGTGACAGTGACAGTAACAGGGTCCCGGTCGAAAAGGTCTAAGACTTTTTATCAGAACAAGATACTTATTCTTTGCATAAACCCGCAAGAATAATATTTCTGAGAAATAGAGTGTTTGTCACCAGGCCTCTGAAACAGTTCCAAGCAGATCTTTGTGATATGCAGAGCTTCTCCAAAGAAAATGATGGTTACAATTATTTATTAACTGTTATCGACGTATATTCCAAAATAGCCTATGTCAGGGTTTTTAAAAGGAAAACTGCATCTGATGTCGTAAAAGCTTTTCAGTCCGTTTTAAAAGGGAGTCAGATTCCAAAGAAACTTCAAACTGATGACGGTAAAGAATTTTTCAACAAACCATACCATGCATTGATGGATAAAAACGGTATTCAACATTTTTCCACGGCTAGTGAAATAAAAGCGTCGGTGGTTGAGAGGTTTAACCGTACATTAAAATTAAGAATGTAGAGATATTTCACTGCAAACCACATTATCCGTGTGCTTCAGGATCTGGTCAAAAGTTACAACCACAGCTATCATTCAAGTATTAAAATGCCACCTATCGAGGTCAATGCTTTTCAGGTGTTTCAGAATCTTTATGGGACTAATTCCATATGCTGCACAAAACTCAAGATAGCGTTTAAACAAGGTAACCATGTCAGAATCTCCAAAGTGCGGGGAGTGTTTGACAAGAAATATGAACAGTTTCATAGACAAAATCTTTACAGTTACAGAAGTGATAACACAATCTCCTCCAGTATTCAAACTGAAAGATTTAGACGGAGAGCCGGTCCAAGGCTCATTTTACGCAGAGGAGCTTCAAAAAGTAAAAATGTCAAAAAACAAAATGTATCAAGTCGGTGAGATATTAGACAAACGCACCGTGAAACAGCTGTGTGTCTTCCCAGTTGGCGTGGTGCCAGTAAAGAAGAGTTGGTCGTGCCAGGCTCTTTTATATCCTCTCATAGCAACAAGATAACGTTTCTAATGTCGGTGGGTTTTTTTTATTGACCGTGTTGCATGCTGGGAGCCGGTGGCCATTTTGACCATGTTGCATGCTGGGAAATGTGGTCTGTCATGTCATACAATGGCATAATACACCCATGGAAAACAAAAACACCCATTGAACTCAAACGCAATTTTGACCCCTTGAACCTCAGCATAACCGTCCACATAAGGGTCGGTTTTCTTTTCCCCTTTACTTAACGCATGCTGAGCTAACCATTCCTGAACTAACCATTCCAGCCACTGAATGGACACGTTCGAAAATGTCTTAAACTGGCGTTTGTAGTCCACTGGTGAGGGGATCGCGAGATTGTTAGGAGGAAGGAAATTGGATGTGAAAACCTTCATGCTGGCTGAGGCAAGTTGTGAGTATTTTTAAAGGATCCACGTTTGTCTCTTTAAAGAACTCTTCTCTGAATTTCACACAACCCTTGAAAAGAATCTCAACAGCATTTTGACAATAGTAAAGAGCTTCTTTATGAAAGTCAAAGGGTTGCTTGCATGCCTGGTACAACCAGGCTGGTTGGTCGCTGCTGCTCTGCGGGGCTCATGTTCTGTACTGCGTAGAAGCTGGGAGGAGGAAGTGGGCCTACATACTTTAAATTATTTTCAGAGGAGAACAAGTGGGGGAAAATCTAATGCTTTTGGCATTTCAGTCAGTTTCATAGCAAGGAATAAAAGGCTGTCAATGAATTTCAGACCGTAATCAGGTCAAAACAGATGATTTTGCTCCCCTGTGTGATTAGGGATGGTTTAATACCCAGCAGAACCATCACACTCAGAACCAAGTAAGAGTCGTACCCGTGGCTGTTGTAGGCTAAAAATGTGTAACCCTTGTACCTCGGTTTCCTGAAATGGAGCAGAAATTCCCTGACGCAGCTCAGGCCGTAAGCATGCCAAACATGTCCTTTCAATTTTTTAGTGCATACAAGGAACGGAATGTGCACGCCGCTCTGATCTGTAAAAGATTTGAAATTATTAAAAAAAAACAGTTTATCACTGATCGGCTGATCTGTCAGGGTAGGTTGAATGTAGCACTGATGTTGGTTTAATGTTACATCAGCACCACACGGTGCTTTCTCACGACAGACCGTACATTTTATCGAACAGTTGTGACGCCTGCTCTCTCTGCCTGCTGACAGATATGTTTTTTTACACACAGGACAAAACTTTGTTGTCTCGCAGTTACTCACAAGCTTACATTGTACAACCGGTACGGCGAACCATGATACTGTGTAGGATATGCACAGTACTCGTTCTGTGTGTGACGTCACATACCGGATCGGCCGATTGAGGAATGTTCGGGCTCATTCGCATATACAGCAAGTTTTATCGAAATTACTTCCAAACGGTGCACATAATTCACATATAATATACATTTCTTTACTCTGGTGACTATTTTAATGCATCTGCGTTAAAATACATTTTACGTGCGACTTAGACTTTAAAGCATCTGTAACTTGCTGCTGAAAGTGTAACAAATCATTTTCAGGCGAGAGTGGTTGAGAGAAAGAATTGTTTAATCGTAGAATCGCTTGTTCTAGCCTGAATAAATGCTCATGATTCCAATGTGGACCCATGTGCTCTTGAAGTCTAACAGGCGAGGCTGGAGGTAAATTGACAAAGCCGGACGCACACTAAACATTATATATATATGTATATATATTTTGAAGGTCATTGACAACTTTCACAATTTCATTCAAAACATCTCTCATTTGCTGACTATCTATAATAACAGATGTCATAATTGACTTGGTTAACTGTACTGTAGTGTGGATGGCTCGAAGAGTTTGTCCAGCAGAAACCTGCAGGTTCTCAGAAGCCCAGCAGATTTCCAGCGGTAGAACGTAGCTCTGCGACCGGAGAACGGAATTTGTTCTATAACTAACGATGTTTCTGTAATACGAAAGAAAAATTATAATTAGATTTTTATCGTATGTAATCAGGACTGAATAAAACATTAATTTATTATATCACAAGCTAATTGTAGAAAAGTCATTTAATAAATAAATGCATTGATTTATTATATCATAAACTAGTTGTAAATACAGTCATTTAATATAGAAAAGAGCGATATGACAATACATTCATTTATTATATCACAAACCAATTCTTTGAAAACCTAAACAGTGAAGTTGAAAGAGGCAGTGAAGATGTACCTATGATAATCTGCGGAACAGTATCCGTTTTGGTAATTATCCTGGAAATAACTTGTTGGAAAGTCCGGACTGTCGAACGCAGTTTTATCAAACTGGGTTTTTTTATTCTGATTATTTCTTGAGGGTCTTCCCCTGCTGGTGGCTGGAGCTGCTGTGGATAAAAAGGAGACAGAGACAAATAGAGTTTTAAATGGGCTAATTCGAGAAAATATAATCAAGGGGGTAGTTTAAGATTTATACTGATAAAAAAAGATGGAAGACCGCAGGGCAGCTTTGAACCCAGGTAGTCCCGCACCGGGGCCGAAGTGTTACCACCAGCGCCACAAACATATCCCCATAATTGCTATCTCACTGTGTGACGGCAGCTACTGATCTGATGAGATGTCAGGGATTTCTTCTGTTTCTCTTGTATCACCGTTTTCTATCACCGACAGTGGAGTTACTGTAAATTAAAAAACGCACACACAGAGAAATGGAAATGGGCTAATTCAGAAAAATACAATCATGGGATAGTTCTAGAGTTATACTGAGAAAAAAAGGGTGAAAGACAGTATGTCAAATTCGAACCCAGGCCGTCCCACACCAGGGCCATGGTGTTAAACGGGCTAATTCAGAAAAATACAATCAAGGGATGGTTTTAGAGTTATAAATAATAGCAAACTTACGTTTGACGTGCCGTCTCCTACCAAACAAGGAAATGCTTTAAGACCATGTCACGTTTGTTGAGGGACGGTTTGTTGTTAGGCGTATGAAGTGATCTGATCAGCCTGGCACAAATTTACTGACTACAACTGTCGCTTCGAAATTATCCCCCCTTCCTGCAGCGTTCAAACCCTGCACCAGCCTCTGTCTGAGGGTCCTGTTTCAGACAGAGGCTGGTGCATCCCAAGGACAAAACCCCCAAACCTAAGATGAGCGGAGTGGTGTATGCAGTTCAGTGCAGTGAGGAATGTTCTGATCTTTATATTGGAGAAACCAAACAACCTATCCACAGACGCATGGCTCAACACAGGAGAGCTACCTCCTCAGGTCAAGACTCTGCTGTCCACTTACACCTAAAGGACAAAGGACACTCTTTTGAGGACCAAAATGTTCACATTTTGGACAAAGAAGACAGATGGTTTGAAAGGGGTGTGAAGGAAGCCATCTACGTCAAGAGAGAAAGACCAACCTTAAACAGAGGAGGAGGCCTTAGGTTCCAACTCTCAAAAACTTACAACACAGCTATAGGATTAATTCCAGCCAATCGTCAACTTAACTCTCACCCTCATTCAGGTGATTAAAACATTGTTCCTTTAAGCCAAGCCAATAACACTCTAACGACTCCTCGTTACAGAGGAGTGGACCAGTTTCGGTCCATTCCGCTGGCTTAATGGTTTTTACGACCGCCCATTACGAAGGGGTGGTCCTGTTTCGGTTGAATTTGCATGTTATCTAAGCCATTACAGGCCTTTGTTTGGTATGGTATAAAGCTTGTTACTCATCATTACTCCAGACTTTTTGAATTGAGAAAGCTTCCGGGAGAGGAAGCGAAACGTCTTCAACTACGGTAAACAAGTCCAGTTGCTTTGTTTTTTACCTTTTTTTGGAATGACCATGACCTGGATGACTGAGAATCTTCACCAGCATAGATATCAGGGTTATTCCAGATAGGTGTACGACTGCATGGGATAAGGGATGACTTTGTCATTTTAAGGAACTCCCACCATGCTGTCAGAGTAGAAGTAATGTTGATATTTTTGAAGCATGTATGCCGTTTTATATTTGACCTAATAAACGGCAGATCTGAAATCATGATATTATTGCACATTTCCTGTTCTATATCTAACCAAGGCTCATCTAAAAGACTATTTTTTATCCATTTAGAGATGTATTGTAAGGAAGTTAGGCAGATCTAATCCTCCCCTGTCTTTAGTCTTCTGTATTGTCTTATACGTGGGGGTTTATCTTTCCAAAGAAATTTAGAAATGGCAGAGTCTAGAGATTTAAACCAGTCAGATGATGGTTTATTGGGGACCATTGAAAATAAATAATTAATTCTAGGTAGGACCATCATTTTTATTGAAGCTACCCTACCCATAAGTGTAATTGGAAGCGATTTCCATCTTTCAAGGTCCTCTTCTATCCTGTTTAAAAGTGGGGCATGGTTAAGTTTAAGTAAATCCGTTAATTTATTCGACACAGTAATACCTAAATATTTAATATTTCCTGATTGCATTTGTAAATCTAGGGAGTTTTCGAGAGAGCAATTAATTGACAGTACCGTAGATTTAGAGCAGTTTAACGAGTAATCTGATACTTTAGAGAAAGATTCTAGTATTCTAATTACTTGTAAAAGAGAATTATTTGAATGCTGGAGATAAAGTAAGACATCATCCGCGTACAGACTAATCTTGTGCTCTATTTTCATGCATTTTATACCTTTTACAGCTTTTGTTTGTCTGATTGTTGCTGCTAGAGGTTCTATAAATATGGCAAAAAGTGATGGAGAAAGAGGGCATCCTTGCCTGGTGCCCCTCTGTAGACAAAAACTGGAAGATATTTGATTATTTGTCCTGACACAGGCTGTTGGAGAATTGTATAGAATTTTTAACCAGTTTATGAATAAATCGCCAAAACCGAATTTATGAAGAGTAGCGAATAAAAATTTCCAATTTACTCTATCAAATGCTTTTTCTGCGTCTAAAGACAATATATTGGTTTTAATGTTTTTACTGTAGGAATAATCAATTAAATTAAGTAATCGGCGTGTATTTGTGGATGACTGCCTTCCTCTGATGAAACCAATTTGATCTGGATGTATTATGAGAGGAGTTACTTTGTCTAATCTTTTTGCAAAAGCTTTACAGATTATCTTAATATCCACATTAATTAAGGATATGGGACGATAACTAGTTGGCAACACAGGATCTTTGTCTGGCTTGAGCAGAAGGCTGATGGTGGCAGAGTTCATATTAGCTGGAAATCTACCTTTTTCCTGTATTTCCTGCAACATTCTTTGGAACGTTGGGGCTAGAATATTCCAGAACTCTTTATAAAACTCAGTAGGGAATCCATCTGGACCTGGAGCCTTTTTATTAGGCATGCTTTTAAGAGCTTCCTGGGTTTCAGCTGTTGTCAGCGGGGAATCCAGTGTCATTATTTGGTTATCTGATAATTTAGGTGTAATTTTATAAGTGTAATTTTATCCAGAAATTGCTTAATATCCTTCTCTGATGGATTTATCTGTGGTGTGTATAAAGATTTGTAGAAATCGCGGAAGGTATTATTTATACACTCTGGTTCACTTACTGTATTACCAGTTGAATCTGTAACTGCAAATATAGTAGTTTTCTCCTTATTTATTTTAAGCTGATTAGCTAGAAAGCTTCCTGACTTATTGCCATGTTAAAAATGTTCTATTCGGAGTCTTTGTATTAGAAATCTATTTTGCTTTTCAATATAGTGGTTTAGTTCTAATTTTACTTCACGGATTTTACCTAACTTTCCTTCTTCTTGAGATGATTCTAGTAACTTAAGTTTTTCTTCTAATTCCTGAATCTTTTTGTTTTCTTTTTTCTTTTTATGAGATGAGAAAGAAATTATTTTACCTCTCATCACTGCTTTCCCAGCTTCCCACAATATCGATGCCGATGTACCTGGTTGATCATTGTATTCTAAGTATGAGGCCCACTGTTCTTTAATGAATTTTATAAATTCTTCATCTTTAAGCAGTGATGTATTAAATCTCCAGCTTTTGTTTTGTGTGGTTATTTTTTTATTAATTAAGGTGAGACTAACAGGAGCGTGATCACTGATAGCAATAGGATGAATTACCGTCTCTGAAACAACCGACAGCAGTGAGCTACTTATTAGAAAATAGTCCAGACGAGAATACGAATGGTGAACATTTGAGAAAAAAGTGTATTCTTTACTAATAGGATGAAGAGAACGCCATGCATCGCAAAGACCAAAATCACAGTTTTATACCATTCAACAGCAGCTGGTTCTTTTGGTGTGAAGCTAACTTTCGCTAACATTGATTTAAACTGCTTCAACCTGCAATCCACCCAGCACTGATTTTTCTTGGTTTTATTCAATCGTTTCAAGTCCGTTACTGTCATCAGATTCTATGGACCATTAACCCAAACGATTACATTCCAGCTCCCAGATTGCATTTCTTCGATGGTCCTGTTAGCCAACTGGACCTGTAAGTGTCCTGTCGTGTCAAGGTCATTGACACCTCTGCCCTTGTTATTGTTTTACACAGTGCTACTGAAATTTAGAAATGGTAAAATGGTAAATGGCTTGTACTTGTATAGTCATTTACCCATACATTCACACCCTGACGGTGGTGAGCTATGTTAGTAGCTACAGTTGCCCTGGGGCAGACTGACAGACGCGAGGCTGCCATGCACCGGCGCCACCGGGCCCTCTGACCACCGCCAGCAGGCAATGTGGGTGAAGTGTCTTGCCCAAGGACACAACGACGGAGACAGTCAGTGCGGGGGATCGACCCGGCAACCCACCAATTGCAAGACAAACTCCCTAACCTCTGTGCCACGTTTATTTTGTGTAGGCAAAAGATCAATTTCTGTGTTTCAAATAATTGATAGCGTGTTTGTCCATAAAATCTCTATCAGTGCCACTTGTTTGGTTTTCAAGACTGTAAAGAACATACTTGATGTAGGTTGTAATGTTGTGATAACACTAGTTCTTTTGTTATGAGTACCATGAACACATGTTAAGAATGCACAATTCCAAGAAATCTGTTTTTAGGGACTCTACAACAAAACCAGAGTTCATATTGTGTATTGACTTGAAACTCCAAGCTGTCATCTCAGGTTGACTGAAGTATTGAAAGCTTTGCAGAGAAAGGCTATCAGTGAAGGAACCTGAATGTGCCAGTGATAAAACTGCATAAAAGCCTACTTTTTCCCCCTAAGTTTTTTAAGACCCTCAAGTATTTTTTTTGTTTTTTTTCTACCATGTTTTTATTTTTAGTAATTTTATTTTGCAAGTTGTTCTTTTTCTTATTTCCACTATATCGATCCTATTTTGAAGGATATTATTCATGGATTGTACTAAAAAATCAGGGTTCAGATTCTGTTACCGACTTGGAACTTGAGGTTGTAATCTCAGATTGGCCGCAGCATCCCAGCGGTCGCAGAAACAATTTATAAACCTGAATTGTTTATAACTGGGAGCGGCCAGAGAAAGGTGTTTCTCAGAGAGGTTTTTGTGAAATTTGCCAAAGTCACAATGTGTGGAACACAATGTGATTGTGACACGAGCAAGACACACAAGAATGTAGAGCTGCAAAAGCTTCCTGATAATATATGACTCACTTTTGCTCAAACCCAAAGATGTCTCCAGACAAGACACAGCAGCTAAAATAAATTTTTTTACATTAGACAAAAAGGTTACGTTTTTCTAATAAGTTTTGTCTGGCTTCTTTGTTATTTTGTAGTTCACTTAGCTCTCCCTTGCTCAGCTTTAGTCACTCCTCTGGACACTAATTAGTTTTCGTTCCCGTCACCTGTCAGGATGCAATTACCCCTGATCTCTTGCCACCTGTGTTCACCTCTTTTTAAGACTCACCTCATTCTGTTCTCGTCGCCAGTCCATAGCGTTCACTCCCGCTCAGTCTCTGCCAGAATCCTTGTCAGCTCAGTTTTTTTGTTACAGTCAGCCTGAAGACTCCTTTCAACTTGGTTTTTTGTTACAGTCAGCCAATAGACTTTCCTTCAGCGTTGTTTTGTTCCAGTCTCAGCCTAGATCCAGCTCAGCTCTGTTCACACTCCTGTTCTCATCTCCTGGTGAGCTGTTCCGCTCTCAAGTCCACGATTCAGAGGATCTGCTCTCCAGTGCACGGCTCAGATGTTCTGCTCTCCAGTGCACGGCTCAGATGATCTGCTCTCCAGTGCACGGCTCAGATGTTCTGCTCTCCAGTGCACGGCTCAGATGTTCTGCTCTCCAGTGCACGCCTCAGATGTTCTGCCCTCCAGTGCACGGCTCAGATGTACTGCTCTCCAGTGCACGGCTCAGATGTTCTGCTCTCCAGTGCACGGCTCAGATGTTCTGCTCTCCAGTGCACGGCTCAGATGTTCTGCTCTCCAGTGCACGGCTCAGATGTTCTGCTCTCCAGTGCTCGGCTCAGATGTTCTGCTCTCCAGTGCACGGCTCAGAGGTTCTGCTCTCAAGTCCACGCCTCAGAGGTTCTGCTCTCCACGACCTCAGCTCAGATGCTCTGTCCTGGTCGCTAGTCTTCGGCTCCAGAGTTCCTCCCGGTCAGTCACTCCACACGCCTCCTGCCGGCCAGCTTTTGCACCCTACACCTCCGTCTGTTGAATGACTCTGATCCCATCATCATCCATCTTCCACACTTTTCAATAAACTCACTCTTAACAACTAGCTCTGTGTGTGCGTGCTGTGTCCGGGTTCATCCTAGACAAATATCATGACAACCTTTAAAAAGAATGTTAATCTTTAAAAGCCAGTAAGGTTTTTCTGATAAGCTCAAAAAAATTTTCATAAACTTTTTAAAAGTTTAACAGTTGTATTAACCTTCAAAGAAACTTTTGTAAACTAATAATTCATTCTTGAGCACTAACAGACAACGATTGATTTATGTAATGTAGGATCTGTGTTAAATTAAAATGTGTGATGTCATCATGGTGGTAATGTGTCTCGCATTGTCATTCACAAGCATCCTGTTGTCCCATATTTTATTTGAGATGTGGTCACCCTAGAGACAAGCCATCAGCAGTGGAACGTGAATGGGTCAGTGAGGAAACCTGTAAAAAAACTGGACCGTTTCCAAGTTTTTTAAAGTTATGTATTGTCTACATTCAGTATATAATGTATTCTAAAATAAATTGTTTCAATTTATAATAATTTTTTCCTTGGTAGTCTGTAACATTTCAAAAGTTTAGTTCTAAAAGCACTGGTCAACTGAAGTTCAACAAGGTTCTCCGGTGTTATTCATAGTAATGACACTTAGTTACGCCAATCAGAGGTCACCAAAATCAGTGTAAAAAAGGTAGAAAACCAAGCAACTGGACTAGTTTTCCGTAGTTGAAGACGTTTCGCTTCCTCTCCAGGAAGCTTTCTCAATTCAAAAAGTCTGGAGTAATGTGGAGTCGCTGGGCTGGAGAGGAAGCGAAACGTCTTCAACTACGGAAAACTAGTCCAGTTGCTTTGTTTTTTACCTTTTTATGGAATGACCATGACCTGGATGACTGAGAATCTTCACCAGCATAATCAGTGTTGCTTCCTTATGTAAGTTTGCTAAAACAATGTCTGACTCCTTCATTTTCTCTGGTCCCCTGCCTGATTTTACCAGTGATGACATGTTTAGGCACATCATCATTCAACCACTGGTTGTCTAGGGAGTGTCCAGATACCAACATGGGCTGCATTGATAACTGGCAAACTTTCAATCTCCGCCTCTCTGCCTGTTCGGACGCTTTTTTCTCTGCTCCCTGCTTACTTGCATTTCCCTGCCTTTTACTTTTTATCTCCTTTTTATCTCTTAACCAAAACCACAGAAAGTTGGATTTAGTTATATTATTTATTTTATTTTCTTATTTTTTTATTTTTATTTTGAAAAGATGCCTACCTTCACCACAATGGACTTTGACAAGCTTTTACAGAAGATGTTATAGAACTAAAAATCTGTCGACTCGAAGGGAATTATGATGTAAACGCCGCGCATGGAAATGAAACAACCCTGCCTGTGATTCCGAGCGGTGACTACCAGCCCAGCGAGTCAGCGAACGAACAGTTCCCTGAGGAAAATGAGAATCCCTGGACCACTCTGGGTGCAAGACCAAAGGATCAACGAACCCCACAACTAGACAAAGAAAACTGGCCGATACTACAGAGAGATGTCCCAAGACAAGTGAAACAACAATGGGCTGTTCTCAAAACAAATGATAGGAGTAAGCCTGCTGGAAATGTTGGAATTCAGTTACTAAACAGATTTGCTCCGCTCCAAAATGTGACCCAGGAGGATCTTGACATCAATCAGCGGTACATCAATGATTTTCGTTCTAAGACATCAGAGAAAAGACATGCCACAGGGCCAAGGACCCTGACATTATGCAATGGATCTGTAAGTAGGATTAACCATTTCTGTAACAAGAAAAACACAGAGGTGTTGATTTATAACAATAGGAACTGTGGCCTGGTGTCTGATATTTCAGACATCCTTCCAAGGATCTTGAAAGAACGCCCGACTTTGGAGAAACTCATAATACAAGCTGAAGCCCTTGGCGACGTCACCCGAATAAGAAAATCAGAAGTACTGAAAGAGGATTACATTCGTCTGTTGAACTCAGCGACCCTAGAGTACCCGTTAATTGCGGAGATGAGATTTTTTCCAGAATTCTGATGCTAAACAAATGACTGAAAAAAACATGCAAACAAACAACTGTAACCTTCATAGACAACTTTAACATCTTTTGGGAGAGGAGACATCTGTTTAGTGACAATGGTTTCCAGCTAAATAGGTCAGGTGCAAAACAGCTGATTTCAAACATCTTCTATTCTGTGAACCATGCACCATCAGCTTTGTTCCAAAACAAAGCTCAACCAGTGCCAAAACAAATGATAATCCCAGTACACCCCGAACAAGCCAAGATAAAGATGGCCATAAAGATGACACAGAAAGAGGCTACGTCAGAGCTACAGGAGGATTCATCCCAGATCTCAGAAGGACAGAGAGAGGACCAAGAACCTCCATCCCCACAAACACCGGTCCAGACTGGATCTGCCTCCCCTTCTTTTCCACAAAGCCCAGAAGTTCCTTTTCTGGAATTTTCTCACAACATGAACAAAGTATTTAAGATTGGCCTACAGATGACATCCTCTCCACATAGCCATTCTGCTGTGACTAAACCAGCATTTTCCAAAGGCCTTAGAGCCTCAGATCCTCCTCCTCTGCGTATCACAGAACATTCTAGTACCGAGGAACTCCAAATGACTTTGCTGTGATACAGATCGGGCCCTGGCCGCACATTTATCAGACATGACAGTCTCCAGCATCAGCCTGGGCCTTTTGCCAGAGATGGAATATCTGTGATTATATGTGGCGGAAATAAGAAAAACAAAAGGATAAACAGGAACAACTAATTAAAAGTCATAAACTGTCACATGCAACCTGTCACAGAGACATCATCGACCACTAAGTCATATAAACTGGGTTTATTAAACATTCGATCTCTGTCAGGAAAATCTCTTTTAATTAATGACTTTATTATTGACAATAATCTTGATGAAATGTTTTTAACAGAAACATGGTTACATGAATCTAATGAAAAACTTATTCTGTTGGAGTCGACACCGCCAAACTACAATTTCCTTTGTGAGAGCAGACAGCAAAAGAAAAGGTGGAGGAGTAGCAACATTGTTTAATGATTCAGTAAAGTGTAAAAAGGTGTTTTTGGGAAAATTCAACTCTTTTGAACATTTGGCTCTCCAGGTAAAGAGCCCGGTTCGAACTATGTTTCTGAATGTTTACAGGCCTCCTAAGTCCACATCAAACTTTTTTAAGGATTTTAGTGACCTCCTGTCTGTGATATGTGTTGATTATGACTGTGTAATTATTGTGGGAGACTTCAACTTTCACGTTGACAACCCTGAAGACAGAAGTGCAAAAGAACTGTGCGACACACTTAGAAACTTTGGTTTAACTCAACATGTTAAACAGCCAACGCACAAACAGGGACATATTTTAGAATTGATCATCACTAAAGGTCTAAAGATTTCTAAGGTCAATGTAACTGATGTTGCCCTATCTGATCACTTTTCTGTTACCTTTGAAAGCATCATTTCCAGTGACTCATTTAGCCAAAGGGACATTGTAAGAAAACGCACCTTTAAGGACAATGCCACGGAAACCTTTATTCAAGCTTACTCTGCTACTTCAACCTTGGGGTGCAACTCAGTAGATGAGCTAGTAGATAACTTTCATTCTAAAGTCTCAGACACCATTGACTGCATTGCTCCAGTTAAAGTGAAAGTTCTTTCCGGGAAGAAAAAATCTCCTTGGGGAAATGCTCCAGAAGTTAGAGGTGAAAAAAGGGAGTGTCAAAAAGCTGAACGCAGGTGGAGAAAGACTAAACTCCAGGTTCACTATGACATCTATAAAGAGAGACTTTACAAATATAACTTACAATTGAAAAATGCAAGAGAATCTTTCTTCTCTGAGATCATAAACAAGAACATTAATAATGCTTGTGTCTTATTTGCCACAGTCGACAGGTTAACAAATCCTCCTGTGTCCGTGACTTCCGAACTCCACTCCACCAGGGCCTGCAATGAATTTGCTAACTTCTTTACTGAGAAAATCCTAAAAATTAGAGGATCAGTTTGTACATCCTTACCAACACCAGAACCAATGCTGTATTCAGCTTGAACTATTTCTGACAAAATGTCCCATTTGAGCCAAATAAAACACAAAAGCTTAGAGCTGATAATTCAGCAGCTAAGTTCCTCCTCCTGCTGACTTGATGTTCTACCCACAGTTTTCTTTAAGGAAGTTTTACCAGTCATAGCGTCTGATTTGACTCAGATAATAAACACGTCCCTTCTGTCAGGTGTATTCCCCCAGTCCCTAAAAACAGCAAATATCAAACCACTGCTAAAAAAGAACAATTTAGACAAACTTCTAGTCCAGAACTACAGGCCCATCCAAACCTCCCCTTTATCAGTAAGATTATTGAAAAAGCTGTGTTTCAACAATTAAACACCTTCTTAACAACAACCAGCCACTTTGATGTTTTCCAGTCTGGCTTCCGTGCTCACCACAGTACAGAGACCACCCTTATCAAGGTGTTTAATGACATCCATATAAATACAGACTGTGGAAAAACCACCGTGCTGGTACTATTTGATCTCAGTGCAGCATTTGATACTGTCGTTCACTTCATCCTGTTAGAACGCCTGGAGAATGGGTCGGCTTCTCTGGTACAGCTCTCCACTTGTTTAAATCCTACTTAAAGGACAGGGACTTTTTTGTATCAGTAGGTAACTTTACATCAAAGATGACAAAAATAACGTGGGGTTCCCCAAGGGTCCATCCTGGGTCCCCTCCTCTTCAATATCTACATGCTCCCTCTAGCTCAGATCATAAGAAACAACAACATCAGCTACCATAACTATGCAGACGCCACACAGCTCTACATTATCATGTCACCAGATGACTATGAACCAGTTCAGGCACTGAGTAAATGCCTAGAAGAAATCAATGCCTGGACATGTCAAAACTTTCTTCAATTCAATAAAAACAAAACTGAAGTAATAATCTTTGGACAAATAGAGGAGAGATCAAAAGTTAGCTCACAGCTTCAGTCACTTCAGCTACAAACCACTGATCAGGCCCGAAATCTGGGTGTAGTAATGGAATCAGACCTGAACCTCCAAAAGCATCTAAAGACAATTACAAGGTTGGCTTTCTATCACCTTAGGAACATTTCTAGGATTAAAGGACTAATGTCTCAGAAGGATCTGTAAAGACTAATCCATGCGTTTATATTTAGTAGAAATGATTACTGCAACGGTGTTTTCACAGGTCTGCCTAAAAAGTGGATCAGACAGCTGCAGCTGATCCAGAACGCTGCTGCCTGCGTCCTCACTAAGACTAAGAAAGTAGAGCACATAACCCCAGTTCTAAAGTCATTACACTGGCTCCCTGTATCTCAGAGAATAGACTTTAAAATACTTCTGTTAGTCTATAAATCCCTAAATGGCTTAGCACCTAAATACATTACAGACTTGTTATCAGTGTATCAACCCTCCAGACCACTAAGGTCTTCTGGCTCCAGTCTGCTCTGCATACCTAGAACACGAACCAAACACGGAGAAGCAGCATATAGTTCCTATGCTCCACTTATCTGGAACAAACTTCCAGAAAACTGTAAAAGTGCGGAAAGCCTGAGTTCTTTTAAATCAAGATTAAAAACACATTTGTTTAAAATTGCCTTTGACTGTTGTAGTTAAACTGTTCTACTGTTTTTAATGTTCTTTTTTGTTTCTACATTCTATCCCTACTTGCTTTTATTCTGTTTTATTTTCCTATATTTTAATCATGTAAAGAACTTTGCATTGTCTCTGTACTGAATTGTGCTATTAAAATAAATTTGCCTTGCCTTGCCTTTCCAGGGAAAACCCAATCTGATCTGGAGAGACAGCATCCATTCTACTTTGGAAGGTGCAGCTCATCTTTCTAGGAATCCGGTCGTATGTATTAGTTCTCGAAAATGCTGACAACCTGGGTCCAGACCAGGAAGCAGAGCTGTAGTTTAACAAAGCTTCTGTACTGTTACCCAACCATTACCAAACCATTCACAAATTGATGCTTTTGTTGCGTTTTGCATTAGACAAAATAGCCCCCTTGAAAAAGAAAGTAATTATTCACAGGAAGCTGGCTCTGGTTTAATTTAGAGCTGTGATCTTTGAAGCACAACATTAGGAAATTGTAGAGAAAATGCCACTCTACACATCTAGAGGAATCCTACCTAATCTGGAAAAAACAGTCTACTGTTGTATAAAAAGACCCTTCACAGTTAGAGCAGAGTATTTTTAATTAATAATACAAGAGAATCCACTGGAACGAGCTACATCACAAAAAAATTCAAGGCTTAATTGTGTATGTTCATACATTCACAATATTCCCATAGCTACAACTTAAGGTCTCTGATCACAACTAAAATGGGAGAATTGTTTTTATTCATAGTACAATTTCACTGGAACTAGCTTCATCTCAAAATATTCTTATCTTATTTCTATTCATACATTAACAAAGTAAAGCAACAACTAGGGGTCTCTGATCTGACCTTTCTAAACTACATCTAAAATGGTAAGGGGGTAAGGGGGTAAAAGCACACTAGAGGTGGTATGTGTGTGCGTATGTGCCTGTGCGTTTTAGAGTAACCATGTATGTGTGTGTGCATGTGTGTTAGTCTGTGAGCTGTGGCAGATAGCTCTCAGAGCTGTTGTGCATTTTCCTGATCAAAGAGGAGGAGAACACCACTCGTTAAAACAGAGAAAGATGACAAGATTAGATAAGATAAAACATTATTGAGCTCACAATTGAGAGATTTACTCGTGACATCGGCTCGTATAAGCAACAGAAGGTGCACAAAGGAGGAAAAGGTGCAACAAGTATATACAGTGCATCCAGATATATACAGTGGATGGGAAAAGAATAAAATAAAGAAGAAGAGATTTAAGGTGATCTATATACATTCAAGTGGTGGCAGGTAAAAAAAACTGTGCCGTTTCTGGTTTGTTAAATAAGTAAATAAAATAAGTGAGATTGTATGAGATGAGATGCATATTTGTCTTTGCAAATGTATTCAAACGCATAAAGTGTTTGTATGTCTCTGTCATTGTACGCAGTCAGAAAGGAAGAGCAAGAAGAAAAAGGCACATTACACATTTACACATCTTGGTTAACAGGGAATACATAGGGAGTAAGTTTCATCTGTGCAACATTCTTCAAACAGGATAGTTGCATCTAGCAGTTCTTATCTAACACAACTCTTGTCTCTGTCCTTGGGTGAATAAAACACAATAGTAAACTAGAACTGCAAGCAGTTATTAACGGGTTCCAAGCCCACGCACCGCCCCCTTTGAGCATGTTCCTGGACTTCAGCATTCAACACCCTCATCCAAGCCCACCTACGCCGCGCCCCCTTTGAGCATGTTCCTGGACTTCAGCCCGCCCCCTTTGAGCATGTTCCTGGACTTCAGCGTTTAACACCCTCATCCCACAGCATCTGGTGGAGAGTGGTGAGGACAGCAGAAGGGATCATCGGGGCTCCTCTCCTGTCCATAAGGACATTTCATCCCAGCGCTGCATGTCCCGAGGCCATAACATTATCAGAGACCCCTCATACCTCCACCGTGGACTGTTCTCCCCTTTGCCTACTGGGAAAAGGTTCTGCAGCATCCGCTGCACGTTCACCAGTTTTTGCAACAGCTTTTTCCCCGTTGCCATCAGAGTGTTGAACTCTAAACAGCAACAGTAAAAGTGCATATTCATACATATATACCATGGGTTAAAGCAAAAATAATCAGTTTGACTGAAAAAAAAATTCAAGTCAGCCCATATATTCCCGGGCCGTGGACATAATGCCACATCAGTTACCTCACTTGTTTAGTGTGCAAAGTCAACATTAACCAAATCTGGTAGGTCTACAATATCCATTGACCATTGCTGTATCTCTCCCACCTTTCAGCTTCAGAGCCTTGGCGTCATCCTGGCCAGCCTCTCATCCTCTCCTTCACTTTCCACATCATCACCTGGTTAACTTTCATCTTGGCAGCATCAAGTTCTTACTTCACACTGTTGTCAAACTGGTTCACAGTCCACTCACCTCTTGACTTTACAATTTCAGCTCCCTTCCCTCCTTGTCCTCCAGAAAACCTCCATAAACTGCAGCTAGTACAAAGACAGCAGCTTCATCATTACATCATCTACTTCACTCCTGTACATTAACTCCACTGGCTCCCTGTCACATTCAATATTTACCAATCCTATGATCATACAAGGCCAACCACAAGCATGGACAATGCAGGACACATAACCAATACTATGATGACGTCATATATTTTAATTTAACACAGATCGCACATTACAATAATCAGTCTGTTTTTCCTATTATTGCACAGCAATTAATTATCACAACTCATGAGTTTATAAAAAGGCATTATTTAACTTTTTTGAAGTCTAATAAAACGGTTATATTTTAGCCCTGTTACTGGCGACCTGTCCAGGATGTAATCTGTGTCCCTGACTAGGAAGAGCCACCTGCCGTCCCCCCCACCCCATTACCCTGTTTCCCCATCAGATAGGGCTTGACGTCACACCTGTACCGAAAACCGAGTATAGAAAATCCATGGATGGATGGGATCTTAAATTTTTGAAGTTCAATAAAATTGCTAAAAAGTTTATCAGAAAAAAACATTACTTGCTTTTTAAGATGAACACTTTAATTAGAGAAATGTTATTAAACTTTGCATAAAGTTAAATATTGCTGTAGGTAATCTTGGCTGCTGTAGCTTGTCTCTCTGGCAGGTGATTTTGGGTTGAATAAAATTAGTTCATAGAACCACAGGAGGCTTTCTCAGCTGGTTCTAGTGCGACTTGGTTCTACAGTGTCGTTTCACTTCACCTTCTACACTGTTAAAAAAAAAACTTCATAAAAGTTTTCTGACAATCGCCTTTCTCTGGCCTCACCCAGTTAGAACCCGTTCTCCAGTCCATATTGTAGCTGCAGTTTATTTATTTTTATTTGACGTAGTTTCCTTAATAATTTGAGTGAGAGTGTTATGTGTTTGTGCATAATGTTAAAGATGTATTTTGACTGAAAGTAAATTGTTACTTTAATAATAATAAAAACAAAAAACACTTTGAGTGATCCTGTATTTATATAAAATGGTCTGGGCTAAGCCCCGGATGTCCTTCAAAGCTCGAAACGCCCCTGGTCATTAATACTATGTCTTATCAGGCGCGGGCAGATGGCCTCTGCTGACAACTGCGCGCAGTAATTGCGGAGCGCAATCAGCGCGCTCCGCCTCTGAGACAACCGATTTCAGGTGTGTTGGATTGTTAAAGGGAGAACTGTCAATCAAATCTGGCACAACTGTTGTGTTTTGGCTAATTATCAAGGCACATTTTGTGTTGCTGACTAAGTCAATTTATTTCTGTATGTTAATTGTTGTAGTGCTATGTAAGAAGTTATCTAAATGACTAGACTATCAAAAAAGATATTTAATAAAACACACGAGCAGCATACTGTACCTTTTTTGTATTTTCTTGTTTAAGTGGAATAGGGGGTTTTCACTGACGTCACTGGCCAACTTCCGGTCCGCCATATTGGGTGGTTCACTTCCTTATCTCTAGTTGTCGTACACGTATTATCGTATCGCGAATGGATAAGTACGCCAGCGGGCTAGAGCGACCAGATAAGGACGTATACCTGAGGAAATGTTCCGTGATCGACCATATGGACCCGTATACCCTCCACGGTGCCTTGTTTAGCCGTAATCCAGATGCATTACCTGGTGTTCGGTGAAAACCCTCTGCACACTCTTGAGGAAATGAGAGCTTACAAGGGTCTAGAGGCTCACAACCAGTTCACATCTGGTTATGTACATCAAGGAAATCGCCATCATACGTGGACGGGTGAGTTTTAATAAGATGGTAAAAATGTAAACAATCCGACGCAAATGTGTCGCATGCTTCTGCGGTGGCTGACGGTCGGCGGTGCGCGAAGGCGCTTGGCTGCAGGGCCGATCGACGCCGCTCGCGGCTTTAATTATTTAAGCAGAACAATGACCAGTGCAAAATTAAGTTGTATTTACCGTATTGGCGCCGGTAGGAGCTGCAGATCATAAAGCCAGCAAACAGTGGGAACACAGTAACTCGTTCAAAGGTAAGCTGTGCTCAGACGAGCTCTGGCACATGCTAGTTTAGTAGCTGCTAACCGTTAGCGCTAACAACCACTCACGCATGTAATGTACTTTTAACTAGCTGCTATGTGTTTCAAAGGTTTAGAACACACTCTCATTGACATCGGGATACTGTGGAAAGTTATGTTCGGTCGACTTACAGCCGCGATCCAAGCGAGCCGACGACTCTTTGTTATCTCTAACAGTTGTTCTCCGTGGTTGCGCCTCCAGGCAGGAAAGCGGTGGAAAATTAATCTGTTTCTATGTTTTTCCCATGGCGATCATGTGTTGCGCTTTTACAGCCCACAATACAGCAACGGTTTACCATGGTTGAAATCAAGTTAAGGTGAAATTAATCAAATTAAAACACGGCTGAGAGAGGGAGTACAGTACGCGGTAGTCATAGGCAGTAGAGGCGGCGGAGGCAGTCAACATGGCAGCCGCGGAAAGTAATAAGTCATAACGCCCAAGCCCTATTATTAATATATTCTTCTTACATGTTTTAAATACTTAACAGTTAATTACCTGTGACAAAGTGAGCACCGCAGACTCTGGCGTATTCCAGCTTAACACCGTCCAAATCGGACCTGGATATCCGTGTCAGCCATAGGTGACGGCGTTGTTCAGATAGCTGTTTTGTTTTTTCACACTGATTCACTATTACGGCTAGTAGGCGATAGAAAGAGCGTTGATCTCCACCTCCACGGGCCGTGCAACCAACCATTAAACACGTTTTCCCCATTGTTCACTTCCAATACTGCCTAAGGCGTCATACAATGCAGGTCAACGGTGCAAAACGACTGCCACCCAATATGGCGGACGCGCTGAGTAGTCACGTGAGTGTGACATCAGCTGAAAACCCCCTATTGCAAGGAAAACAAATCAAGTACAATTTACAAAATCTAAAAAAAAACCTTAACCATTTCATATCTTATAATTACACACCATACACTGCTTTAAATTATCCTGCAAATTAATATTTATAAAATCTAAACAACAATAGTTGCAAAATACTTAAGATAACCTTAAGAAGAAGCAACTTTAAAAACAAGGGTTACAAGACAACTGCACTTCAAACATTTTTTTTTGTAAATTATGACACTGCCTTTTAAAGAAATTTGCACATCTGTGGATGTGTCATTAATACTATGTCTTATCAGGCGCGGGCAGATGGCCTCTGCTGACAACTGCGCACAGTAATTGCGGAGCGCAATCAGCGCGCTGCGCCTCTTAGACAACCGATTTCAGGTGTGTTGGATTGTTAAAGGGAGAAAAAACAACTTTTCTCTTTAATAAAGCTAATCAAAACATCACACATCACCTTCACTCAATCCTGAGGATTTCCTCAGCTCAGAGTCTAACCGTGAACATTGATAAACTGTTTACATCTAAAAAAAAAGCACTCACCAGGATTATGTTTCAACAAAATTACTTTGTTGTCTTGCTTAACAGGTTTCCCACATGTTGTGCCTGAAGAACACGCTATCTCTGAGCAGCCAGGAAGAAGCAACTACGTTCAGCTGTGGTGCATTCAGAGTTCATGGAACAATTCAGTACTCAACAAAAAACTTGTTTTTCTTCAATCAATAAAAAAAGTATATATATATATAACATTTTAAAAATAATTGAACAAAAACATGTTTCTTCTTGAGTTTTGAATTGTCCCATGCACTGTGAATGCACCACACCAGCGTTGCTCACAGCTTCTTCTTTGGATGATGAGCGCTGTGAACTGATCACAAACTTAAATTTTTAAATTTCACATAAATTTGTTAAAATTCAACGGTTTGCTCTAAAATTCTGAAAATATTTACGTATGTCCAAGAGTGCTTTATCTAACTACGTGATTTTTAATATGGTCATTAATGAAATGGTTTTAGAGAAAGAAAACAACAAACTTTATAGTCCTATAAATGTAAATTTAAATTTCTTGTAAATTGGTCTAATTGACCTGGATTTTTACCAAACTGAAACACAAGTTTATTCTGGTTGTGCTTTACAGATAGACGCCATTTTTATTGGCATGGACCAATATTTGTGGAAAATACATTGATTTCTCCATTTTACAAACTTTTAAAAAATCAGAGTGTGCAACTTTCAGAAACCTCAATACATGCAGTGAGAGAATTGTTGCACCTTATTCAAGGAATACATCCTGAAAATCTGAGCTTGTTACACCACACAAGTGATTTTAGGTGAATTTTTGAAATTTTCAAGTTTTTTTCCACACTTTTGGAAATAGGCCCCGCCCACTTGTTTCAATAAATACCATATTTAATACTTTAGTTAAGGGCAATGTCTGGAAGGGAATGAAGAAGGTTTTGTAAAAATCCGATCAGCCATTCTTGCGTAGTAAATTTCTTGACATCACAGCGCCCCCTAGTGATGGACGATCCTCAAATGCGGGCCACATGTGCAAAATCTTATTTGGACTATGTGTTATGAAGGACATGTCAAAATCTGTTATGGTTTTAGAATAATCAGCAATTACATTTAGAGCTAGCTAGCTAACAATCACTTATTTTAGCGTTACTTTTCGAAAAAGTCAAAATTCAAAAATCCGCCGCGTTAACTTTTTTTATTTGTCCATTACATGGTTATATATGGAGTTTTGCGCAGATTGCACAAAAAATGTAGGAGGAATTTAACTATAAAGGTTTAAGCTTTGTAGCCATGTAGCACGAAAACTAGCTGGGAAACGAAGGGTGTGCCAATTCACTTTATTTTGCTGAATCATCCAATAAACAAAGTGCCATCAAGTTTTTGAGTGTAGGACAAGTAGTTTGGTGGTTACAGGCGTAAACGCGTTGTCCTTTATTATAGCGCCCCCTAGTTGTTGAGGGGTCTGAATTTCTGGGTTTGAGTAGGGGCGCACGTTCTGAACTTAGATACCTGATCCAATTGATTCGTTACAAATCCGCGTGGGCTCCACAATGCGTTTTAATTCCGTAATAATAATAATAATAATAATAATAATAATAAAAATAATTTAAAAACACACGAAAAACAATAGGGTTCTCTGCTCACAGAGCAGACGAACGGCATAGCCGTTCCCCTGCACTGCGGGCTTGGAACCCTAATAATAAATAATTTAAAAACACACGAAAAACAATAGGGTTCTCTGCTCACAGAGCAGACGAACGGCATAGCCGTTCCCCTGCACTGCGGGCTTGGAACCCTAATAATTTAAAAACACTAGAAAAACAATAGGGTTCTCTGCTCACAGAGAACCCACAAGTGACCCTAGAGTTTGAGGAAGATTTATTATTAACATGAACAAATTGGAATCTGTCTGACAGATAAGATTTAAACCAGCCTAATGCTTTCCCCTTAATCCCTACAGTATGCTCAAGTCTTTGTAGGAGAATATTGTGATCAACTGTATCAAATGCAGCACTGAGATCTAACAGGACAAGTATAGACACAAGTCCATTATCTGAGGCCATGAGAATATCATTGGTGACCTTCACCAGAGCTGTTTAAGGGCTATGATGAGCTCTGAAGCCTGACTGAAACTCCTCAAGTAGGTCATTACTTTGTAAATGTTCACATAGTTGATTAGCAACTACTTTCTCAAGAATTTTAGATAAGAAAAGAAGATTAGATATAGGTCTGTAATTTACTAACTCATCTTGATCAAGAGATGGTTTCTTAAGTAAAGGTTTAATAACAGCTACTTTAAAAGCCTGTGGTACATATCCATTTACCAAGGATAGATTAATCATGTCTAAAATAGGACCACTGATCAGAGGGAATACCTCCTTAAACAACTTGGTTGGGATTGGGTCTAACATACAGGTAGAAGGTTTAGATGAAGCTAAAATTTTAGATAGCTCAGAAAGCTCTACTGCTTTTAAACAGTTCAGACACTGTGCAGGTTCTAAGGATTCCTCCAATGCTGCCTCACTTACTGAGGATGAGGTAATCATGTTTGGGAGGATGCCAATTATTTGATTTTTAATGGAATCAATTTTATTTATGAAGAATCCCATAAAATCATTACTGCTAAGAGCTAAGGGAATGGATGGATCAACAGAGCTGTGGCTCTGGGTAAGTTTGGCAACTGTACTGAAGAGAAATCTAGGATTATTCTTATTCTCCTCAATTAATGATGAAAAATATGCTGCTCTAACTCTGCGAAGGGTCTTGTTATACAACAATAGACTGTTCTTCCAGATTAAGTAGGATTCCTCTTGGTGTGTAGAGCGCCATTTTCTCTCCAATTTCCTAACATTGTGCTTCAAGGAACGCAGCTCTGAATTAAACCAAGGAGCCAGCTTCCTGTGAATAATCACCTTCTTTTTCAAGGGAGCTACATTGTCTAATGCAGAACGCAATGACGAAGTCATACCGTTTACAAAGACATCTATTTGTGAATTGGAAGAAACAACATTGCTGCCATCTACAGGGCGTTTCTGCAATACGGAGGATATTAAAAAGGGGACAGACTCTTTAAGTTTTGATACAGCATTATCCGATAAAGATCTACTATAATGGAACCCTCTTTTGGGGGTGGAGAATTCAGTTAGATTAAACTCAAATGTTATTAAAAAATGATCAGATAGGACAGGGTTGTGAGGAAATACTGTTAATTCTTCACAATCAATGCCATATGTCAGCACAAGGTCTAAAGTATGGAGCCAAGAATGCGTCAGTTTATGCACATTTTGAGCAAAACCAATTGAATCTAGGATAGTTTTAAAGGCTACACTAAGGTTATCACATTCTGTGTCAACATGGATGTTAAAATCACCCACTATAATAGCCTTATCAGTATTTAACACCAAATCAGATAAGAAATCTGACAACTCATCCAAAAACTGAGTGTAAGGGCCTGGTGGACGATACAAAACAACAAACAGAAGAGGTTTTATTGCTTTGCAGTTTGGATGAGGGAAACTGAGGGTTAAATGTTCAAAAGAACTGTAGTTATTAATTGGCCTGGGACTAATTAATAAATCAGACTGAAAGATGGTTGCCACTCCTCCTCCTCTTCCCACAGATCTGGGAATGTGGAAATTTGAATAATTGGAGGGAGTTGACTCATTTATACTAACGTAGTCCTCTTGTAGCCAGGTTTCTGTGAGACAAAACAAATCAATCTGTTTATCAGAAATCAATTCGTTAACTAACAAAGTCTTTGGAGGGAGAGACCTTATATTTAATAGACCACATTTAATTGTTTTATTTTTAGGTTCAAGGTGAACCGTATTGATTTTTATTAGGTTTTTATGATTTGTTCCTTTTAGATAAGTTTTTGATCTGTTAAGTTTTGGCCGTGGGAAAGACACCGTCTCAATAGGATAATGGATGGGTAACAGTACAGAAGCTGCAGAGAGGTGTGTTAAACTACGGCTCTGCTTCCTGGTCTGGACCCTGGGTTGTCAGCATTTAGGAGGACTAATAAATCCGGCCAGATTTCTAGAAAGAAGAGCTGCACCATCCAAAGTAGGATGGATGCCGTCTCTCCGGATCAGACCAGGTTTTCCCCAGAAAGTTCTCCAGTTATCAATGTAGCCCACGTCGTTTTCAGGACACCACCTAGACAACCAGCGGTTGAATGATGACATGCGGCTAAACATGTCATCACTGGTCAAATCAGGCAGGGGACCAGAGAAAATTACGGAGTCCGACATTGCTTTAGCAAACTCACACACCGAAGCAACACCAACTTTAGTGACCTCCGATCGGCGTGATCGGGTGTCATTACCGCCAGCGTGAATAACAATCTTACTGTATTTACGCTTATCCTTAGCCAGCAGTTTTAGGTAAGATTCTATGTCGCCCGTTCTGGCCCCTGGCAGGCATTTAACTATGGTCCCTGGTGTCTCTAGTGTCACGTTTCTGACTATTGAGCTCCCAATAACCAGGATCGGCTTCTCAGCGGGTGTGTCGCTGAGTGGGAAAAATTTGTTTGAAACGCAGACGGGTTGGTGGTGAACTGGGGGCTGAAATCTAGAGCTATGCTTCCTACGAACTGTCACCCAGCCAACCTGCTTACCCGGCTGCTCGGGTGCTTCTGGAGGACCACTAAGTGAACTAACGCTATGTCTATGTGGCTCCGCGCTAGCAGAGGGGCGGCTATCAGCTGGTCTTTCCATAGCACGGAGCCGGGACTCTAATTCTGACACCCTCGCCTCCAAAGCTACAAAAACACTACATTTATTACAAGTACCATTATCACTAAAGGAGGCAGAGGAATAGCTAAACATCTGACACAGAGAGCAGGAGATAAGGGGAGACTTAATCAGAGACGGAGAAGCTGAAGTAATAGTAGGAGAGGAAGCCATTGTGGAGCTAAAGCTAGGCTAGGCTAAAGCTAGGCTAGCGCCCTTCTACCACGCCAAGAGAGCAAACCGTGAAACACGAGGAGTTCCCAACCGTGATGTGCAGCAACAGAAAATGTTTTAAAAGTGCTTATGTGTTAGAAACAGATGTTACAGCAAAGAGATTAAAGATAAAAGCGAGAGAATCTGGAGCAACAAACCGTTGCTCACGCAATGAAAACAGGAAGTGATACAATACGCCTTACCGCAAACAGGAAGTGATGTCAGCCAAACCGCAACAGCCTCCTCACAAGCTCCTGTGCTTCTAGGCTTCTGCGGTTTGCAGAAGCCTCGGCGCAAAACTTGTCGTCGTCTCAATCCATGTGGCTAGCTGCCACATGGCGAGTAAATGTTTGTACCAAATAAATTAAAAATAACATAAAAATAACAAAACCCATTTTGGCTGACCCGTTCACAGCTCTGTCCATCCTGAGCTCAGTCGAAACTCCGCCTTCTGTGGAGCAGGAGGCATGGGGGGAGAGTGGCTCCCAGATAAAGCCATCATTCAGAACCAGTCATGGCTGCACGCTGGATTAGAAAACAGTTCTGCTAACCAGATACAGTCTAAAACGCCAATTAGTCTGTTTATAAGTTTCGTTCTTACTTATTCTGCATTTTTTTAACTACGTGCGCTGTGTTTCTGTGCTTCGCTGCTCTTACTGCTCCCCCCCCCCGCCCTTTCTGAGCCAGGTGCTTTTATCAGCGGCCAGCCTTCAAAACATGAATCACTACATTTAATGTCGTTCCACTCGTACCAAAATGTCCCAATTGAAATTAATAGGAGAGTCAGTAGTTGTGTTCCATGCTCTTTTGTTTTTACCGACACAGAACCAGCGGTGCTTCGATGGGCGTGGTTCCTTGCGTTTCAATTCAGGTGTGCAAAATTACATTACATATAATTTAGGTGCACACTTTTAAGGGTAATTTTAAGGAACTTGTAACATAAAAAAAAATCTTCAAAAAAGTTTGAAGATGGCAGCCATGGCGTGTTGGTGCACACTTTTTTTGCTTTGTTTTACTATTTAACTCTGGTTTTTGCGATGTTACCCGGAGCTCTTTCACCAGAGAAGAACTCTTAAACATCAGGGCTACATCACCAGAGGATTTATTCCCTACTTTTCTTCTCCCTATGCTGGAAATTTTGGACATTCTGGTCAAAGGTGCGCTCACCTTTGCTTACACAGCGAAACGCCGCAGGAAAGGGAAGCGCGCTGGTGTGTCACCGCCAGCGCGGACTCCTCTCACCGCTACCGGGCATAGTCCTGTCCAACGTGCGTTTCCTGCCAAATGAACTGCAGGAACTGAAACTGATGCTGGGAAAAACAGGGACTTCTCTTCATTTGCTGTTTTTTGCTTCACAGAGACATGGCTGTGTGGATTAATCCCAGATTCTGCGCTGCAGCTGAACGGTTTCCAACTTCACAGAACTGACCGCGACACACATCTTTCCGGCAAAGCGAAAGGTGGAGGGATCTGTTTTCACACCAACAACGGATGGGGAAACGATGTGTCAGTGATCCGGCAGCACTGTTCTCCTGACCTGGAATCCTTCATCATAAACTGTAAGTCTTTTTATTCACCCCGCGAGTTTGCTTCATTCATTCTGGTCAGTGTTTACATTGCGTCGAAAGCAATTGTGCAGGTCGCACAGCACACGCTTGCAGACCAGATACTGAATGTGGAGCAGAGAAACCTGGACTCTTTAGTTATTGTCCTTGGTGACTTTAAAAAAGGAAATCTCATTCAAGAACTTTCTAAATATAGACAGTTTATCAAATGCCCTACCAGAGAGGAGAGCATTCTGGATCACTGTTACACCACAGTCAGAGATGCTTATCACGTCGTCCCCCATGCTGCACTGGGCCATTCTGACAACGTCATGGTTCACCTGATTCCTGCTTACAGGCAGAAACTAAAACTATGCATCAGAGGACATCAAAGAAGTGGACTAGTGAGGCTGTGGAGGATCTTCAGGTGTGTTTGGACTCTACTGACTGTTGGTAGCAGCTCTAAAGACATCCCAGTCTGGATGAGTTCACATAGGCCGTGACATCATATATCAGCTTCTGTGAGGACTGCTGTGTTCCATCACAAACCAGGGTGAGTTACAATAATGATAAATCCTGGTTCACAGCAAAACTCAGAAGGCTAAGGCTGGAAAAAGAAAATGCTTTCAAAAGTGGGGATACATGCAGATTCAGATATGCAAAATACATGTTTAGCAAGGCAGTGAAAGAAGCTAAACGACTGTACTCTGAGGAGCTGCAAAACCAGTTTTCAGCCAACGACACTGCTTCTGTCTGGAAAGGGCTTAGGCAGATAACAAATTACAAGCCTAAAGCCTCCCACTCCATGAACGACCGACAGTTAGCAAACGACCTGAACAACTTCTACTGTCGTTTCGACAGACATAGGGACAGTCATGCAACCACCCCCCACGACACCACCCAACAGATCACCTCCACCTCTACTTCAGTGACAACTCTTTCCATACACGAGAGAGATGTTAACAAACTCTTCAGAAGACAGAAACCCCGGAAAGCTGCTGGACCAGATTCTGTCTCTCCATCCACCTTGAAGCACTGTGCTGATCAGCTGTCTCCAGTGTTCACAGACATTTTTAACACCTCACTGGCGACATGTCACGTGCCAGCTTGCTTCAAATCCTCCACCATTATCCCTGTTCCCAAGAAGCCAAGGACCACTGGATTTAATGACTTTAGACCCGTCGACCTGACCTCTGTGGTTATGAAGTCCTTTGAGCGCCTGGTGCTTTCACACCTTAAAGAAATCATCGATCCCCTCCTGGACCCCCTACAGTTTGCCTACAAAGCCAACAGGTCTGCAGATGACGCTGTGAACCTGGCCCTTCACTACATCCTCCAGCACCTGGACTCTGCAGGAACCTACGCCAGGATCCTGTTTGTGGATTTCAGCTCTGCCTTCAATACAATCATCCCAGCTCTGCTTCAGGAGAAGCTCTCCCAGCTGAATGTGCCTGACTCCACCTGCAGGTGGATCACAGACTTCCTGTCTGACAGGAAGCAGCACATGAAGCTGGGAAAACATGACTCTGACTCACAGCTCATACGCAGCTGGTTCCCCCCAGGGCTGCGTTCTTTCTCCTCTGCTCTTTTCCCTGTACACCAACAGCTGCACCTCCAGTCATCAGTCTGTCAAGCTCCTGAAGTTCGCGGACGACACCACTCTCATCGGACTTATCTCTGATGGTGACGAATCCGCCTACAGGTAGGTGGCTGACCATCTGGCAACCTGGTGCAGGGAGAACAACCTGGAGCTCAACGCTGTAAAAACAGTGGAGATGGTTGTGGACTCCAGGAAGAACTCAGCCCCAGCTACCCCCATCACCCTCTGTGACTCCACCATGGACACTGTGGAGTCTTTCCGCTTCCTGTGAACTATCATCTCCCAGGACCTAAAGTGGGAGCTGAACATCAACTCCCTCACCAAGAAAGCCCAGCAGAGGATGTACTTCCTGCGCCAGCTGAAAAATTCAACCTGCCAAGGACAATGATGGTGCAGTTCTACTCTGCCATCATTGAGTCCATCCTCACCTCCTCCATCACCATCTGGTACGCTGGTGCCACCGCTAAGGACAAAGGCAGACTGCAGTGTGTCATCCGGTCTGCAGAGAAGGTGATTGGCTGCAATCTTCCATCTCTCCAGGACCTGTACGCCTCCAGGACTCTGAGGCATGCAGGGAAGATTGTGGCTGATCCCTCGCAACCCTGTCACAGACAATTTCAGTCACTTCCCTCTGGCAGGAGGCTGCGGTCCATCAGGACCAAAACCTCACGCCACAAGAACAGTTTTTTCCCATCTGCTACCGGCCTTATCAACAAGGCCAAGAGCCGCCCGTGGAACTGGTCACTGTCTCTCTCCCCCGTTCAGGACTTACAAGCTTCTGCGTTACATTAACGCACAGTTTACTGAGTGTATATAGCTTCTGTATATATATCCATTTATTTTATTTTATATTTTATTATTTTATTTTTTTCTCTGCACCATCAACACCAAGTCAAAGTCCTTGTAAGTGCAAACCTACTTGGCAATAAACTTGATTCTGATTTAGCTCAGACCCATTTTTCCTTCTCTTCCCTCTAAAGGAGCCCTTTACAGTCTTCATTTATGCATTTTCCCCACTGTTTATCCAGCAGCTGGATCCTGCGTAAAGACGCAGCGCAAACCCCTGCGTGCTTTAAGTGTTGCAGCTGAGGGAAAAATGTTGGACCGGATAGGCTTGATGAAACTCTGCCTCATTCACAAATGAGACCAACATGGATAGAATAATGATAATCTGTAGTGTTTTTATTGCCTGGATGTGAATCTGATCATTCATATTGTGCCTTTTTTAATAAAGTTAATATTTTCCTATCAAAGGTAGGAAACAAAGATTTCTCTTCCAGGGTCCAGTCAAGCCAGGCCCCAAACAACGCCCCCCAAAAAGTAACATAATCTCACTCCTAATTTTTGGTAAAAATTGAGAGGTCTGGTGAGGATTAATATTTTGGCCGGTAAAAAAATATGCCTGGCCAGTTGATTTTTTTCATCTACCGGCCAACTTGGCCAGTGAATCAGGAAGTTAATTTCGGACACTGAGGCAGACCTGAGCATTTTGGCACCTGTAGACCTTTTTCCTAATGATTGAATGGCTTTCAAATTATTTTGAACCCTCTTTCCCTTACCAGATTCATAAGCTGCTACAAGTTTTGTTCCAAAGTCAGCTGTTTTGATCTTACCATGGTCTTCAGTTTCACGAGCAAATGCTAATTAAAACTTGTTCTAATCATGTGTACATTCGAATTTGTAATACATGAGGAGATTTCAGAATTTATTCCTTGCCGAAAATTTTACGCACAAATTAAAGAACTCAAATATTTTTTTCTTCTCATTTTTCTGTTTATTTATATTAGTTGCATTTCCCATTATTGGTAGATTTATGTCCAAATGTATTGGATAAACACGGGCTGTTGTAGGGTTGCCTAGTTTTTTTCACATGACTGTAGCCTTTATTAATTTTATTCACAGTTCTTAGATGGACTGTACCACTAAAAGTCTAGCAGGTGCTGAAGTTTGATGGAAAACAGGTAAACGAGAAAAAAATATGTGATTTAAAAAAAAAAAGATTTAGCAAAATAGAAGACCTCATTAAGAATAAACATGAAAGTGATGGTAAATTCAGTAAGTGCTTGCTGGTAGCAGTGGTCCCTGAAATTCAGCAAAGGTAATTCTCATTCTGTGAAAACATTAAAGCTCTTTACCTAACCTTTGGGCCACAAACACAGTTGAAAGAACGGAGCACTTTATTTGCATATATTTACCCTAATGCTTTTTCCATTAAGCTGAAACACTCATCAGCATAATAAAACTGCTCTTGCGGGAAAGAGAATCAGTCACATCTGGAGATACTTGCAGAGTGCCCTGAACAACTAGTTCAGGATTACTTAGACCTGTCTACTATGCGCAGGCATGTGAACGATTTTGATTAAAGGTCCAGATACCTTCAGTATTCAAAACCTCCATTTTAAATCTTTTACAGTAGTTGAATCAGCCTTTTTAGTAACTTTTTTCATATTCATCTGATTGTAAAATTAACTTACCCAAATTTGATTTATAACTGGACTAAAATAGAAACGTGACTGTTGTACAAACTAAGTGGCAAGTTTTTTTTCTTCTCAGACATCGCTTATGGAGCATGTAGCTGACATGGAAAAAAAATTAATCCTGGAGCCCACACTATGCTTAAAAATAATGATAACAACCATTTCCTTTACCTTGACCATTCTTTGCTTTTATGTTCAGTTAGGTATTACATTTGTTATTATTTTTCAAACTAATCTCCAAGCAAACACACATCATGCTTATTTGAACTGAATCCACCACATTCGTCTACCCCAAATACATACAAATCACTGTGTATGTATAAAGCCTTAGTTTGAACATCATTAAAGGGTACAACTGATGAATGAAAAGGGTTAGAGTTAGATTTTGTGAATGGATACATACAGTAAACATAGTAGTTAGTTTTGGTTCATAACCAAGTCCTCTATGACAAATATACATCCATTTATTTCAGTTTTGGATATTGGCATTAAGATAGATTGCCTAAATAAAACCTAAGCTTTCACAGGGAGAACAAGTAAACAGAAAAGCTTCCAAGTACCTTCAGTGAAAAACAGTTAGTGTAAAATATACCCTGGTAAGTATACCTGGTCAAAGCACATGTTAAGTTAAGATATGATACGAATCCCTTTAATGTCCCTCAATGGGGAAATTTGGGTGTGACAGTGGCAAACACACAATTATTAGTGATGAAAAAAGAAAAAAAACAATACAAGGAAAGAAAAGTAAACTGTCTCATCTAAAGTTAGCTCTAAAAAAAACACAAAGAGTAGAATATAAGGGTAAATAAATAAATTGACCAAAGGAAAAACAAAGTTATTTGATAGTGGAAAAATAACTACAGCCTATAGACTTAACACATAATAATAGAGTATGCAATATTTCCATATGTACAATTTTTATAACGTAAAAAAGCTTATACAATAGGTATCACAGTCCAGCAGCATCTCAGCTAATGTGTGTACAAGTTACCTTAGAATTTTGGGTACAGTGTAAACAATTAATGGCTGTGTCAGAGCCTGTGATGTAGACACAGCGGTTCCCAAACTTTTTTAGCCGCGCACCCCCTCTGTGTTCCAACCGTGTTGACGCACCCACAACATATATATAAAAAAGAAAAAGCCTTTTCATAGCCATATTAAAGTTTAATCATGCTCAAATGACCAGAACACACATAACAAAAAAAAAAAAAAAAAAAAAAAATTAAAAAACATTTGCGGTTGCAGGTACAATAACACAACCATCGTAACAAAGACTATGGAAATACATTTAGAACATAATTTGAATTAAATTACAATAAATTTACACAGAACATCAACAACAGGATCCTGAGAATTTTCAGCGTCGAGCAAGAAAAAGAAAGACGCTCAGATTGGTCAAACCTCCACAGACCACCTGAAACATCTCTTAATCAGAGACCATCCAGGTGGAGGCCAGGCCTCACTTGTCATTATGGAAAGAAAGAAAATATACAATGATGATAACATAATATAAATTGTGATTCACTCAGTCATTTGTAATACAAGTTTTTTTTATCTAATTTCCTCATTTTTTTATCATATTTTCTTTAAAATCCCAGACTTTTTGCTATTTTCCATGTAAATCCTTGGTGGGGCTTCATAGCGAAGCCGGTGAGGCCGCAGCGAGCTTGGCCTCCCCTGAGATTGAGCAATCCCATGTTAACTGCGCTGGCTTCCATTCTGTGAATGCATCTTCCTTTCTCTAGATCATAAATTCATCTGTTCAAACAGTTATGAACTGATTTTCCACAAGTTAATGTATGTGGATTACGAATTGTGTTTTGGTCATCAAACTGTGTGCAGGTAACATGTTTTCGTGTGCTGCTGGGCGATCATAAACGGCAGAGAAGTGGTTGTAGGTAAGGCCGGCAGTTCCTTGGCCTCTAGGCAGGGGGCGCTCAAGGGGCACCGCTCGTGATCCCAAAACTGTAGAGTGACAGCAAGTTATGGATGTATTATTAGCGAGTTATGCTAAACAAGAAAAGCACTAAAAAGACTCAAAAGATACAGCCAGAACAAGACTGATCAAGGAAGGCTTTTCTCCCTGGCAGTGAGCTCCATTGAGACTGAGGGAGTTTTAAAAATGAAGAAGATAAAGAGAACTTTTACTGGAAAATAACCAATATTTTTGTGCAGAAAGAGCGCTGCATGGACTTAAATTATAAGAAGAGGTAAGACAGCGCTAATTATTCATGTTTTGTTTTTACAATGAAATGTGCGTAATGTGTGTTATATTTTTAGAATGTGTTACAAATGCAAAAATCCATCATAACTCATAAACTGTTACCAATCATGTAGTAACCGAGTGTCTATAGGTACATCCAATAAATCCACACGGAGGCAGGGAACTTGCTCGGTCGTTATTTTACTTAAGCAAAGCCGAACCACACTACAGAGCCGACAACCTGGGATGTGCCCCGTACAAAATGGTCCCCGGAGCACAACAACACTTAAACATAGTTCCGTCCCCAACATTTCCCAGTATATAACACTTCTCCCCCTTTAACTGTAAACATATTATGGCACACGTTAAAAAAAAAAAAATTGTACCTCTCAGTCTAACTTTGGATTGAACTTAAAGTGCCTTGTCTGTTGTCTGACTTAAACACAAACCTTTTTCTTTTTTTTTTAATTAACATCAGACGTTACCAGTTCAGTCTTTCGGGAGACCTATGTGGCCTTGTTGATCTCCTCGGTTCTGGTGCTCCCTCAAGCTGGGTTGGCCTGGGGGCCACCTGCGTGCCCGGGCCTGCTGATTGGGCCACCGGCGTGCCCGGGCCTGCTGATTGGGCCAGCGGAGTGTCCGGAGCTGCTGGTTCTTCAGATGTGCCTTGATCTTCTTCTGGTGCCTGGGGCACCTCAGCTGAGCCTGCGGGGCTGAATGCCCTATTCCTGGGTTCTCCTAGTTGACGCCCCTCCCCTCCTTCATTATAGCGATCATGTAGGTGATCCTGGTGCCTACGCACCTGCCTGCCGTCCAACAAATCCACAACAAAGGACACCGGCCCTGTCTGGTGTTGAATAACTCCTGGCAGCCAGGGCAGACCCGTAGCAAAGTTCTTAACATACACATGGTCACCTGGCCGAAAGAGCCTGTCTTTTGCGTGCTGATCCCGCCTTATCCTTTGTGTGTCCTGCCCCCGGATCACTCTCTCTGCTATGTCAGGATGAAGGAGATCAAGGTGTGACTTTGGCCTCCTCCCCAAAAGCATCTCTGCGGGAGATACTCCTGTCGTGGTGTGTGGAGTGATCCGGTACTGGAAAAGTAAACGAGAGAGCTTGGTTTCTAGAGAATTTCCTGTCATTTTCCTCAATCCATCTTTCAGTGTTTCCACAGCTCGCTCAGCTAGTCCATTTGAAGCGGGGTGATAGGGAGCAGAGCAGACATGTCTGATCCCATTTTTCTCCATAAACTCCTTGAAAACTTCACTAGTGAAAGTGGGACCATTGTCTGTCACCACGGTGTCTGGTAAGCCGTGTATGGCAAAGATGCTTCTGAGCTTGTCAGCGGTGATGGCTGCTGTCATCTTTGACATGATGTGTGCATCAAGCCATTTTGAATGCGCATCCACCAGCACTAGGAAGGTCTGGCCCATAAACGGACCTGCAAAATCCAGGTGGAGCCTGGACCAAGCCCGGCCTGGCCACTGCCACGGGTGCAGTGGGGCCACCGCCGGCAACTTCTGGTTGCTTTGGCATTGTGAACATTTCTTGACCCTCTCTTCTAAAGCACTGTCCATCCCAGGCCACCACACAAATGACCTGGCCAGGCTTTTCATTCGAGAAACACCCGGGTGGGCATCGTGCAGGGCATCCATCACCTGTGCCTGCCCTGGAAGGGGGACGATCACTCTGGAGCCCCAAAGGATAGAACCATCCAGAACACTCAGTTCTAACTTGCGCTTGGCATACGACTTGAATCTCTCCTCTCCGACTGCCACTGGCCAGCCCTGCATCACCCACCTCTTTACTTGTGATAACACCGGATCCCTCTCTGTCCACGTTTTGATCTGCTTTGCGGTCACTGGGGTGTTTGCCAGTCTGTCCATCAGAAAAACTGTCTCTGGTGGGAAAACGGTGTGGCCCGGTGTGTCGGGGAGTGGTAAGCGGCTGAAAGCATCAGCATTTCCATTTTCCCTACCTGCCCTGTACACTATGTGATATTGGTATGCTGACAGGGTCAGTGCCCACCGCTGGATTCTTGCAGATGCCATGGGAGGAATGCCTTTTAACTCACTGAACAGCCCCTTCAAGGGCTTGTGGTCGGTAAAAATTGCAAATTGCCGACCATACAGGTATTGGTGAAACCGTCTCACAGCGAATACTACTGCCAGTCCCTCTTTCTCCAGTTGTGAGTACCCTTGTTCTGCTGTGGTCAGTGTGCGTGATACATAGCTAATGGGCTTTTCAGTTCCATCCTCCAGACGGTGTGAAAGGACCGCCCCCACGCCGTAAGGGGACGCGTCGCAAGACAGGACGACCTCCTTAGCAGGGTCAAAGTGCACCAGTCTCTTTACCTGCTGGAACGCCTCTTCTTGGGCCTGCTGCCATTTCCACCAACTGTCTTTGTGCAGCAGCTTGTAGAGCGGGGCCAGCACCGTGGAGAGATCAGGTAAGAATTTACCATAATAGTTCACTAACCCCAGGAAGGACCTGAGCTCTGCTACATTCTTCGGGCTCGGGGCCTCCTTTATCGCCCGCACCTTCTCTTCCACTGGGGACAGACCTTGAGCTGAAATCCGGTGGCCCAGGTATGTGACACTCTGAGCTTGGAAAACGCACTTACTACGCTTGAGGCGCAGTCCCGCCTCAGACAGTCTCCTCAGCACCTGGTCAAGGTTCCGCACATGTTCCTCCTCCGTACTTCCTGTGACCAAAATGTCATCCAGGTACACTGCTACATGCGGTAGGTTCTGAAACAGGTTGTCCATCGTGCGTTGGAAAATACCTGGGCTGGATGCAACACCAAATGCCAGGCGGTTGTACTTGAACAGCCCTTTATGTGTGTTAATAGTCACATATTGCTTTGACTCCTCATCTAGCAGAAGCTGTTGGTACGCATGACTCATATCCAGCTTGGTAAATGTTTGGCCGCCCGCTAACGTTGCAAACAAATCCTCCACTTTAGGTAGAGGGTATGTGTCGAGTTGGGAGGCCTGGTTAATTGTCAGTTTGTAATCCCCGCAGATTCACACTCCACCATCTTCCTTCATCACCGGTACTATTGGCGCGGCCCAGTTGGAGAATTCCACTGGCTCGATCACCCCCGCTTGCTGCAGCCGCTCTAACTCCGCCTCTACTTTAACCCTCATGGCGTATGGCACTGGATGTGGTTTGTAAAACCGAGGCTGAGCCTTGGGGTCCACGGACAATTTCACTGTGGTGCCACGAAGGGTGCCCAGCTCATCCTTGAAAACATCTGAGTACTTGGCAATTATGTCTTGCACTGCTGTCATGTGCTTCACTTCTCCCCAGATGTGTCCCCACTGTAAGCGGATTTTCTGCAGGATATCACGACCCAGCAGACTAGGCCCCTCCCCCTTGACCACTAACAGCTTCACTGCCGCTTTCTGTCCTTCATAATCAATGTCAACCTCAATTGCTCCAATGATTGAAATGCACTCACCCGTGTATGTTCTCAGTTTTATGTCCGACTTTTTTAAAACAGGTGCTTTTGTTGCTTGCCAAAGTTGGTGATATGTGTTTTCACTCAGCACAGACACTGAAGCCCCAGTGTCCACTTCCATTTTCAGATCAGCACCATTCACCTTCACTGTAGCGTAGATGGGCTCTGCCCTGGGCTGGCTGATTGCATGAAGATTGAACATGTTATAAGAAGACTCTTCCTCTTCTTGAGGCTCCTCCTCTTCTTGCAGGTGATGTGTAGACGTGTTTTGCTTTCCACCCCAATCCGTCCTTTTTTTGTTTTTGCCCCTGCACACTTTGGCAATGTGACCCCTCTTCTGACAGTTGTGACACACAGAGTCTTTGAAACCACAGTCACTTGCAAGGTGTGGGCCCCCACAACGGTAGCACTCCACGGACTTTTGCTGCTTACCCTTCTTTTCTTTGGTTACGTGATGCACAGTGTCAGATTGTGGAGCTCCACCTCTTGCCTGTTGAATATCTTTAGTATTATTTGCTGCGGTTTCCATTGCCTGGGCGATCTCCAGTGCTTTTTTGTAAGTGAGCTTGGCTTCACTCAACAACCGACGTTGAATACTGTCATCATTAATTCCACAGACCAATCTGTCGCGTAACATGTCATTCAGGACATCTCCAAACTCACAGTGCTCTGATAAAGCTCTGAGTTCTGCCACAAATGCAGGCACTGACACTCCCTGCTTGCGTGAATGCATGTGGAATTTAAAACGTTGAACAATCACTGATGGCTTGGGGTTATGGTGGTCTTGCACTAGCTTAACTATGTCCTGGAAGCTTAACTCTCCCGGTTTCCGTGGTGACGCCAGGTTACGGATCAGTTTGTAGGTCTTGGCGCCGCATACACTAAGAAGAACTGACCGTTGTTTTGACTGGTCATTTATGTCATTTGCCACGAAAAAGTGCTGCAGTCTCTCGATATATTCCACCCAATCCCCATCAGCCTCCACATACTCACTGAGCGTCCCGACCGTCGACATGGTTATGGCTTAAAAGAACGTTGCTCCGTTTTAAAATGCCCGTCTGCTTCACAGTTTTAATCCTCGTCGCCAGTGTAGTAACCGAGTGTCTATAGGTACATCCAATAAATCCACACGGAGGCAGGGAACTTGCTCGGTCGTTATTTTACTTAAGCAAAGCCGAACCACACTACAGAGCCGACAACCTGGGATGTGCCCCGTACAAAATGGTCCCCGGAGCACAACAACACTTAAACATAGTTCCGTCCCCAACATTTCCCAATATATAACAAATCAAATGACAAATAATTTAGTTTTATTTTTTTTCATCAAAGAATCAATATTTTTTTCCATGTCTCTTGGTGAATTGATTTGCCGCAAATAGTCTCCGTTAGCACTATGCAACGAGTCTACTCTGTAGAGTGTATATATATATTTGTAAATCTGACTCTGATGACTGTCAGTGCCTCACCAGCTATGAACCCTACCGCACGTCAATGGTATGCTCTCACTTTGTTTATTTCATGTACCAACTTCTAAATCTGAGTCTGACTCACAATTTTACGCTGCATAATAGAAACACGAAGAAGTTTCATTTCATTTGTATCCCATGACGAGTGAGAGCGAGAACTTTGGTAGAGCGACATAGAGTAACATTAGCGTATTTAGCTGCTGTGAAACAATGACCTGATTGTTTACAGCAGGTAAACACGCTAGTGGAAACACACCTCAGATCCCCGCAGCCCCCCCACCCCCACCAGTTGCTGGTTTACCTGTTTCGGTCTGAATACATGCTAAAACCCCGTCTTTAAAATGAAATACACCTATCTGAATATCAATCAAAAGTATTACAGCTCTGTGCGTGAACATAGTCAAGAAACCGCATCTATCAATTTTCCTCCAGCGGTGTGGCCGTGACATACGCATCAGTCGTTGTAGCAGTTCAGAGTCATAGTAGCATGAGCAGCGATGTTTGTCGGTTCGGCGCGATCGATAGAGAGACCAAGTCACTCAATTTAATCTAGTAAATAAAAATTTTAGTGTGAATTCAATTGTTCCTCTACTGACTTCTAAATTTAAAAAAATTGTGTGAATACTGTAATGTTCCGTTATGACACCCAAGCACCAGACCGAGGTTTTACTGCTAACACTTTATTTTAGAACAAAGAGAACAGGAGTGCTTTCATCCCGCCAGTCCCCTGAACCACCATTCCTCCCCCTGGAAGCCACACATTTTTTCTGGTATAACCCCAAAACAACCTAACTTAAAGAAACAGCAAGTGGGCAACAGCCAGGGATAGGCACAAATACATCAAAGTGTATTTCCAAATAAAACACAAAATACCTACCTTATAAACGTATCAAAATAAACTACAAAATACAGCAGCCAAACAATTTATCAAAGTAAAATACTGTATTATTGTATTTTCAAAATACTACAAAATACTTCATTCTAAGCGCCTTTTTCTTCTATCCCTTCACTTGTACACTATCTGGAAAAACATATGCTGACCCCTCATATTAGACACCCCAATATAAACCTCTTCCCTGAGAAATGTTCATTAACTCAAGAAGCCCTTCCTTAAGTATACTTATTTACTCTATTGGTGAAATAGATTGCCCACTATGAATCAGTGACAATAACCCAAGGACAAACAATCCAAATAGGCTGTGGGCTAGAATCTGTAGGGTGACTTTTAGTTTAAACTGTCAGGGGCAACTTTCTTTCACTTGGATCAGTTGCTACACATAGCAGTGATCTCAAAACACCAATGTTCCCACGTTTTCACTTGCACATTAATAAGTTTAAGCCGATTGTCGCAGGTTCTTGCTAACAGCCCCTGTGGTGGGCCTTGACAACTTAGACTTGACTCCAAAATTATGAAAAAATCATGGAGGGCATGTCGATGTCTTCAGGTTATGATTTTTATTTTCACACCTCCCAAAAAAGAGTGCAGAGCAGCAGGAACATTTTTGAAAAAATTATCAGAGTACATACATGAAATTTACATCCTTCCAGGAAAAAAATACCTCTTTTCGGGCTGCACAGCAACGTTACCTTCTCTGTAACCAGGCCAGACTGACTCAACAGGGCCAGCAGCTCTTCTTATAAATCCTAAGCCCCGCCCTACAATTAGATCTGCAAATAATTGAGCATTTATTTTATTACATAACACAAAAAAAAAACACTTATCCAAGAAAACAATATATTTATATCCTGCTTCCATTCCCAAGCTATATTCTTTAGTTAAAAAATACAATTAAGCTTCCCTTTATGGGGAAAAAAAACAGGAAAAATAAACCGGAAGTATTACGCCCACTTTCTCTCGAACGCCACAGTCGGACAAAACATCACTACCTGGGTGAGTGCAAACGTGTGTATGTGTTTAAGTGTAAATGTATGACTTCCGATTCATGACCGTTGCCAAGTGTGCACCCTTGGTCGCGCCACATCTTACAAGGGAAAAAAGTGAGTAGGTAAAGCGATCTGGCTGCAATTATACACAGAGAGGGACACGTAGTTGAATGAGTGTGTGCGCACGTGAATTGCTTTGTGTGTGTGCGCGCGTGTGTGAGTGCGTGTGTGCGTGTCAGCGGGATGAACCGCGCTGCACCGTCACACCGATAAAAAAATTTAAACTGTAGCGCTCCGGTCCAAGAGGTCACGTGACTCAAGTTTTGCTGCTCAGCCAATCAGATCGCTGTATTGTCAGCTGTGCGACTTGAACCAGTTCATCTTGTCTGCGCCCAAATCTGAGACCATGGTCTTGAGTGCCTTCTCCGGGTTGGGGAGGATGTGTTACCCTTAGTGGAGGAGTTCAAGTATCTTGGGGTCTTGTTCACGAATGACGGGAAGATGGAGCGGGAGATCGACAGGTGGATTGGTGCGGCGTCTGGTGTGAAACGGGTGCTGTACCGATCCGTTGTGGTGAAGAGAGAGCTGAGCCAAAAGGCGAAGCTCTCCAGTCTATCTATGTTCCTACCCTCATTTATGGTCATAAACTTTGGGTCGTGACCGAAAGAACGAGATCCCGAATACAAGCGGCCTAAATTAGTTTTCTCCGTAGTGTGTCTGGGCTCTCCCTTAGAGATAGGGTAAGGAGCTCAGTCATCCGGGGAGGACTCAGAGTAGAACCGCTGCTCCTCCACGTCGAGAGCAGCCAGTTGAGGTGGCTCGGGCATCTGGTTAGGATGCCTCCTGGATGCCTCCCTGGTGAGGTGTTGCGGGCACGTCCCACCGGAAGGAGGCCCAGGGGAAGACCCAGGCCTTTGGATTCCCCCGGAGGAGCTGGACCAACTGGCTGGGGAGAGGGACATTTGGGCTTCCCTACTGAAGCTGCTACCCCCGCGACCCGACCCCGGATAAGCGGAAGACGGTGGATGGATGGACAATCCTTTAAGGTTTTGGGAAAGGAATAAACATCCTCTAAATGTTCAGGGTAACACATGTCTGAACTGTACTTTCCCCACTCACATTTAATCATGATGTAAAATTCTGGAGCATTATTGGAGGAAAAGGGTTTGCAGCTGCTGCAGGTGAGAGGCATCTCACTTTGGGAGAAATTGTGGTCACTGATTGGTTGGTTACTGATGAGCCTCTAAGATTCATTGACAGGCAGCATCATATCAGTATAAAGGTACTGAGGGACACGTTCCAAGCTTTCAATCTGTAATGCAAATTGAACACCTCTAACAATAGGACATTTTATATATATATATATATATATATATATATATATATATGTGTGTGTGTGTGTGTGTGTGTGTGTGTGTGTGTGTAGCACCAAGCCTGTTACCTCAGGTCCGTCTTCTATTTTCTTACTTTCTCTTCTTTATAGTGTTTTTCTGGAGTGTTTTTATATTAGTGAATACTGTATCTGGTATTCTGAACTTATGTGCACAGAGGAAGCCAACTTTTGACACTGTAGTGCTGAGCTTTCTGCTACTTTCTGCTCTTTTTGATGCTGCAAGGGATGACCCCTTTGTCCGCGACTCCAGACGTCCCATTGTTTACACGCGGAACCCGCTCCTCGGACTACGGGACTCTACGCACTGCTGCCCTGTTCCCCATGCCACAGAGAAAGCAGACATCCCTGCAGACATACGGCGGAAATGGAGAGGTTGCAGGGTTGGCAGTACGAAGCGGAGGAATGGTTATTTACCATAGGTTGTCATGGGAAACGTAAGATGTGCCGCAACAAGACCAAGGAGCTCGCAGCATTACCCGTTTCCAGAGGAGGTACAAAGACGTTAGTATCATGTGCTTCACGGAGACGTGGTTAGATGGATTTGTCCCGGACTCAGTGGTTTCTCTGGATGGGTGTGGAATGGACTTTGGCGGAGAGCGGAAAAAAGAGAGGAGGGCGCTGGCGGTGTTTGTGTGTGAGAGATGGTACAGCGCGACTCATGTTCACGTGAAGGAGCTGATATGCTGCTCGGATGTGGAGTTACTCGCAGTAAACATGAGACCGTACTATCTCCCACAAGAGTTCGATCACGTGATCATGCTCTGTGTTTCCATCCCTCCCACCGCGGCGGCCGCCGCTGCGTGCGAGCAGATCCACGCCGCAGTGACCAGACAGCAGACACAGCACCCCCACGCTCTCCTGCCAATCACAGGAGACTTCAATCGAGCCTCCCTTCGTTTCATCCTCCCCTTGCTCACTCAGTACATCACATGTGATACAAGAGACAATAAAACGGTGGACCTTTTTTACGCAAAGGTTAAGGATGCCTACACCTCCGCCCCCCTTCCCCCACTCGGACACTCGGATCACAACCTTGTCTGCCTGCTCCCCATTACATACCAATGGTAAGGAGGACAATAGCACAGAAGAGGTCAGTGAAAGTTTGGTCAGATGAAGCCAGTGAGAGACTGAGGGACTGTTTCAGAAACACAGACTGGAGCATGTTCCAATGCTCTCATGGTGATGACATCAACAGCCTGACTACGTGACCTTCTGTGTGGAGAGCATTGTGCCTACATGACGGCTGCGGTGCTTTCCAAACAACCCCCCCGGGTGATCCCTGAGCTGAAAGTCCTTGTGAACCAGAAGAAAAAGGCTTTCTACTCAGGGGACAGGCAGTGTAGAGCTCAGTGCGAGCTCCAATGGAGGATCAGGGCAGCAAAAAAGGACTATGGGATTAAATGGAGGATCAGCTGGCGCAGAACAACATCAGAGATGTGTGGAGAGGTCTGAAGAACATCTCCGGCTTTGGGCAGAGGACCAGCAGGGCTGCAGATGGTTGAGCTCCAGGCTCAGTGTGGGCTCACACATCGGTCTTCTGTTCTGACACAATGCTTCCATATGATATAAAACTGTTCAATTCATCTTCAAATCTCTTATAAGAAATTGGAGATGCCTAATAAAGACATTGTGTAGAACTATTAGCTTCTTTCCTGAGCATCAAACTTCTGATATTTTACTTAATTGGCTAAATAAACTTCAAAACAAGTTGCAGTCTGTTATGAAACGTTCTGATGAAGCTGAACACAGCCACACACAGAGCTTTGTTTCTAGAGTTTTATTTAAGGTTGATGGGTAGTGGAGGATGAAACCAACAGTCTGTACCGGGCTGGAGCAGGAGAATGGTGATGGCAGGAGCAGGTGGACGGGCAGGAGCTAGAGGACTGCGGGTGCTGTGCTGTGGAGCCAGGGAGACGCTGGGAACCAGGAAGCCTCCTGAAACGGTCAGAGAGCACTGAGGTCAAGGAGGGGCCAGCACCACACCAGTAATGGTACAGGAGTGCCTGCAGAGTCAGCCGGCAGGCTTGAAGGACGCTGGAGGACAGCAGGCTTAAGGCGGAGGAAGGCGGTGAGGGACGACGGCTGGTGCATGCAGGGAAACAGCATGAAGGAGAGTGACGAGAGGTGCTCAAGAGCAGACCATCTGGCGGGGAATGGCAGACTGAGGTGAGCTTATGTAGGGAGGTTGGCAGGTGGAATGGAAACACCTGCCAGTTACACCCTGTGATCAGAGGAGGTAAAGCAAAGATGTATACACAACCCTTCACACAGCCCTGGGGATACAACACTCAAGCTCTGTCTCTTGGAAACTCTTGTTATAAATGATTCTCTTTAGTGCAATTTTTCATTGTGCAATGTCTACCCAAGTAAAGTGCTTGAAGAGCAACTGAGGTAAAAATGGACCATTATGTCCTAAATTTATCAGATGTACCTCTATAATAATCTATAATAATAACATGAATTGTCTATTTAAAATGGTCTGCTCTTGTATAGCTCTTTATCAAATCTGCTGACCTGAAGGTGCTATACACTACAATCATCCATTCATACACACATCGAAATGCTTCACTGTAGCCTGCTGACAGAAGCCATACAATTGGTAACACCAGGCCCTCTGACCTGACCACTGGCAGCAGGCAAAGCGGATGAAGTGTCTTGGCCAAAGAAACAACGAATGGGGTGGGGGTTCAAACAAGTAACCAACCAGTTGCAGGACACCCCCTATATTGCATCACAAACAATAAAAACATTGTTAGATTTTATTTACAGCTGATGCCCAGTTTTTTGAGTCAAATAAGTAAAATTTCCTCTGATTTATTTATCCAGCGGGATTTATTTATCCAGCGGGCCCGCTCCAGGTGTTCCCTCATGCTCCCTTGGTCTTACCAAGCCGGGCTTCACCGGATCCCCCTCTTTCCTCCAGCTATCCACAGACCACTGTTCCCACCGGCGCTGCTCGGACCCTGCTCATGTTCCACCTGCCCGCCCATCAGCTGCTCAGTCACCGGCTTCCATCACAGCAAGGCAAGCACTGAGTCCTTCTCCTCAACTCCACTCCCCCCGACCCGGTTCCCATGCTCTGTGGTAAGTCCCCCTCCTCTCTGACACCACACGCTCGCTGTGTGCTGTCTAACACCTCTCCTCTCTCCCTAGATTGAGTGTGTCCTGGCCCCCCGCATCTCTCTTGGCACAGATCTGACGTGATTATTCTCCTTGTTCTCCCTTGCTCATGTGTGTGTTAAAACAAATGCCTTAAACTGCTCCCTGTCTCCCGAGTGTGACCTGCATGTGGGCCAAATATGCTAGAAACATGACAATAACACTTACACTTTTCGATTTTAAATCACTGTAGATGACACTTCCCTTACTCTTCTTTGAGAGTTGTTTTAATTCAGCCACATTTGAAGGTTTTCGAGTCATAACAAACTAACCAAGGCCACAGCATCTCAATCAAACTTTAATTTAGATTTCGACAAGACCGCTCCAGAGCCTTTTTTTGTTAGTCAATAAAAGGTGGACTTGCTTGGTAAGGATCACAATATTGTCCTTCTGTAAAATCGAATAGCAGGTGTTAAGCTTAGGGTCATGGACTAATGTCAGGAAAATCTGCTTCAGGATTTTATAATAGACAGCAGAAGTTGCCTTCATCAATCACTGTAAATTTGTCCATGTCACGTTTGATTTTTCTATTCCGACTCTATAGGCAAAATACACGGAAGAAGAGAAGCAATGTAAGAGTGTTATTGGAGATAGTGAGTGGGTGGTGACCGAGGGAACCAATGGCAAGGGTGACAATGAGGGTTCTGGTCACTGTCTCTGGATGAGAGGATGGACAAGGCTGAGCGTCAACAGCAAGGAGGGAGGTGAAATTGTTAAGGCAGAGGCTGAGTTATGGATAGGGTGAGTAATGGAGTCTAAGGGGCAGGTGAAGAGGCACACAGAGCTGTGGTTAACAGACTGCGGGATCACCTGTGGTGGCTTGTGGAGCATGCTGGAGAGGGAACAGGTGGTCCTGTGGTATGTTGAGGGCATCTTCTGGGTTTTGGGAACAGAGGTCAACAAGAGTGACCAGAAGGCTCTTGGGATCAGGGACTGAAACCAGGGCTTAAGTTCTTCCACACAGGATGGTACTAAGAATAATCCAGACCCGGATCCAGACATGAGTGGGTACCTTGGGAAGGAGTGCAGACAGACAAGGAATACAGACAGGAGAACAATGGTTTGGTCAGGTACCACAGAGGGAGAGCTAATTTTCTGATGCCTTCCTTCTTCTTCTTTTGATTTAATGGCAGTTGGCAAACTACTTTTGGTACAAGAGAATGGTTATGACACCTTCTGTTAAATCACATAATTTATGACCCATGACCTTTGTTGTCACCACATGACCTAAGATTTATGACTTGTACGTAAAACTAGTACTTAAAGAATAGGTTAGAATTCTGCACCATATGAACATCTCCTGATTGTCTTATGAGTAACTCATGATCGCTTAGCAGCTTTGTTGAGACTACCTCCTTTTTAAGTTTGAAATTCTTACTCTTTAGTAATTTTTGTTCTCTATAATTCAATTTTGATATATTTAGAAATAATTCAACTATTGTCATCTTATACATATACATGTGAATAAATCAGATTTCATTCCCGCTGTTATCGATGTTCCCACGTTTCCTCCCAGCCAGTACAGCAGATGATTTCCCTACACCCCCTCCTGCTTGCAGACTAAAGACTCGGAACCAAACTCAGAACCACTCTGAACTTGTTGCTGGCCTTGGAGAAGTGGATGATTCAGAATTAAGTGATTCAGAATATTTTGAGGGATCCATTCGACCTGAACCTTTAATTTAATCCAGTGATGGGGTGAAAGTTACTGTGTCATTAGGCCCGAATAACCTTGGTCCTACATCAACTCCAGTATCAGAGACATCTCTTCCAACAATCCCTGTTGTTGAGGAAACCTTAACATAGTCCAATGAAGAAACCTCAACCATGTCAGCTGGCACAACAAAAGGATTGATAGAAGTGCCAAGGGTAGAGGAAAACCCTAGTAATTGTTTATCTGAACCTGTGGAACTGCTTGCGGAAGAGAAATTACAAACTGATGTGTCTGAATGTTCATCAGATGATTTGGAATCTGATGGTGAATATTCTGAGCCTGATCAGTCTGGGTCTTCTTTGGGCCAAGCACATGATAGCCTTACCACTGTGGCTACCAATGTGGAGGAGTACACTAGAATCAATAGATGTTCTTCTCGGCAGCGTCGTCCTCCAAGTCGACTGCAGTATTCAGTTTTAAGTAAACCATTAATTCCTGTTGTTCAAACTTTGATTCAAGGCCTGTCTAATGCTTATAGTGAGGCCTTACATTTCGCTCCTGCAGCAAATAGTTAATATGCAACAAAGACGTGCATGAACTAAGGGGCGATGGTGTAACCCAGGTTTTTGGGGTAATCCAGATATCTTTAATAATTAAGGTCATGTCTCCATTTCAATTTTCCATCCTGTCCACCATTTTTGGACTAAGTGTGGAATCTGGTGAGATATTGTGGGATTTTAGTTTTCAAAAGTAGGGCCGCGCCCATTGTTTGGTTTTAGAGCATGTGGTGACCAGTGAAGTTCAGGGCTAGCTGCTGCAATTTCTGGACACCTCAAATCTACAAAGAATGGGTTTTCATGGTCTTAGAAATTAACTGAACTGCCCAGGTCCCAATTTGATGGCGAGCTACCCACTAGGCCTTTGGGACAAGGAACCTGGATGTTAAACTGCTTGATCTCCATCTATGTGATATGAGTCATTGTTGCCTGTCCCCACAACATCCAAAGGACTCTAGTCAACACTTGAATTTTCCAAAGACTGGCTCAGTTCTTTGGATCCTTGGGCTGGTAATAGCG